>NW_017732648.1:4415-8444 GCF_001890085.2 Hipposideros armiger
TGGGATATGAGTCTATTCCCAGGAGTCTAGGACCAGCTCCCTGAGTGACTGACCAGCAATGATAAGCCACTTCACCTCTATGAGCCTCATTTTCCTCAGCTGATAAACAAGTGATCTGGAATTGATTTTTGGATCTTAATTCCTACTGCATATTAGAATTGTCTATGGATGTTTTAAGAATAATGCTAACTAGGTCCCACCGCAGACCAATTGAAATCATCTCTGGAAATGTACCCCCAGTCTCAGTATTAAAAAAAAAATCCAGATGGGTTGGAATCAGAGCCTTAATCATCCCTGATATCTCTTGTATGATTGAAATTCCCTGAATTTGTGATCTGGGACTCAGGGCCTTGGTGTACTTCCCTTTGTGCGAGGCCCAGATTCAGTATCTTGGTTACTCTGCCTTGTTTCCCCACCTGCATGGTGGGCAATGAACTCCTCAGTCTCTTCCTGATTCACAGGATGGGATGGAAACAGAATAGAATTTTGAGTGGTTTGACCACTATATAACATGTGTACACTCAGCGTTTGAGATTATTCCTAAATACTTCCAATAGAATCACATACATGGAGAAGGATTCAAAGACACCAGAAGTCCTTTGTTATGAATGGTCTGATGATCTGCATATCTTGTCATGTGTTTCAAGGGTTCACTCAGCCCACTTTGACCCATAGTTCGGCTTACTTCAACATATTCAAACACATATTTCAGGCTTATTTTGAAACAGTTATAGACTCATAGCAAGTTGCAGGAAGAATCTTTCACACTCTCATGCAAGAACAGCATCTTATATAAATATTGTACAATATCTAAACAAGGAAAATGACATTGGTACTGCCTGTATATTTTAAGACAAAATATATTATGAGTTCATCTTACAAATTTAAGTTTATAAGATTTTTTCTTAATCTAATTGATCTTATACCTGTCTGTCCTTTCTTCCAAGCTCAGTATCACTTTTCCAAGTGACATCAACATTCATGTGACTTATTCCACAATACACTAAGAGCAGTCACAGAAAACAAAATCAACCAAACACCTTCAAAATGATTGCTGAATAGATTTTAAGATTTTTTGTTGTTGTTCTTTTTGTTTATAAGATATATCCTTCTAGAGATGTAGAATCGAAATATGCTTTATTAAAAGTCGCCTGCCAGCCGGCCAACTGACACATTGGTTAAGAACTGGTTTGGGACGCCAGAGAGCCCCAGTTCAGATCCCACATATGAGAACCAGTGACACTGCCCTCCACAGCTAAGATGCTGAACTTGGAGCTGTGCTGCTGTGAGTCGCTGGCGATGGCGTAGGTTGCAGTCTCTGCTACAGTGGGTTGCCGTGGACTACCATATGTGGCCAGCAGCCAATGTGAGTGTTCGTCCAGAAGCCGGTGACTGATCTGCCTCCTCTGGGAAGAGCGCAATGATGGTGCCAATTTGGGCCAGTCAAGCAATGTCCTCCGCCACTAGATTAAAGAACAAAATGACAGCAACTTGGCTGTTCCCCTTCCCCCAATTCCTCAGCGCTGTTCCAATTCCCCAATAAAAATCTTTAAAAAAAAAATTCACCTACAATACTTCCTCTTTACATAGTTTTATCCTGTAGCCCATACATAGTTTGGTTTATTTGCCTCACTTTGACTTACTTTCTAGATATTGCTTTTGACTTTTTCATCCTCACACTTTATTATGAACATCGTCAAATAGAAGAGTTGAGAGAATTTTACAACCAACACTAATAAACTCACCACCTAGATTCTATGGTAACATTTTATGAATTTGCTTTATTATATGTCTATTTATCCATCAATTTATCTACCTATCCTTCAACTTATTCTCTTGTTATTTCATAGAAGACAATCAGTGCAATCAATTGGTAAAACATTTCAGCATGCATATTGTTACGACTTTAGTCACACCTTATTGACAAGGAAAAGACAATATTGGAGCTCTAGCAGTTATGTACTGGTTCAATCTAATAAATGTAAGGGTCGGAGTCAGGGTGTTTTGCTATTATAAATATGTGGGTGAGGGAAAGTGGCAAGTGAGCAAAGATGTGAACAAGGTGAGGGATGGTCACTGTGGATATGGGGCCCTGGGAGAGCGTTCAGCAGGGGAAACAGTTCGTACAGAGGACTGGCAGAGGGAGCATAGCTGGCCTGTGCAGGTGGTGTGGCGAGTGAGGGGAGCAGGGGAAGTCAAAGGACCTGAGGTCAGAGAAGTAATGTGGAGGTGGTGGGCCTGTAGACTATTGTAGTCACAAAACAATGTTTGTGTCTTATAGTCACAGTTACAATGTTTATTTTAAGTGGAGGCCATGTTTTAGAAAAGGTACTAAATGGTTTCTTTTAGGCGGAAAAATAATCCCAGAATTTGCGCCTTACCAAGGTTGTAGAAAAATTTAACAGAGCTCCAGTGTTTAAAAAATTTCCATTGCCTTGATCATGTTTTTTCTTCCTTGTTCCTACTTCTTTCCGTTCCTTCCTCTCAGCCGTCCCTGGGCCAAGAGATCGTCTTTCCTTGTTAACAAGTAAGCAATCAATGATAGAAATCAAATGAAAAACAAAATACTCCTGGTTATCTACTTATATTTGAATAGAAATGCAAAATCTGAAAAACAAAAGCCATATAAAAATTTTAGAGGAATATAGATTTTCAGGATTGAGAAGAAACAAAGATCTGACTGTTGAGTGGGTGTTGAACAGGCTGAAATTACTAGATGGAATTTGAATATCAATCCTTTTTTCAGAGACATTTGGATTAGGTGGATTCTTGGTAAAGTAAGTAGTGTATTGTCTTTTTAATTTCTTTTTATCAACATGTAAAAATATAGCAACTACAGAAAAAGGGAAATAGAAAGTGAAACATGGCAACTGATTTGAAGTTGGCTTGGGAAACTGAAACTTTCATTACTTAATAACTCATCCAAGAGATGGATGTGAGTCAGAGTTTCTCGGCTTTGGCTTTTGGGCTGGATAACTCTTTGGTGTGGGAAGCTGTGCTGTGCATCAAGGCTGTTTAATCAGCATTTTTGCTTTAGAGGTCAGCAGCACTCTGAAGCTGTGACAACCAAAATTCTCTAGAGGTTGCCAAATGCAACTTCTTTGTGCCCTGATGGGCGAGATCCTCCTCTTCCTTCTTACCCTTCACCCACTTCAGTTGAAAATGACTGCTACAAATAATATCCTCATGTATATGCCTACTTTTTTTTGGTTTCTAATTAGTCCTCACAGCACACCCTGCAAGAGATAGGAGGTGGATTTCAGGTTGGAGACAAAAAGTTGAATACAGATGAAGAGAAGTTGGGAACGCCAGGAAAACGCCAAGTCAATGCCAGTTTTGACTGCTTTTAAGGACAGGATAACAGTCTTGCTTGGGGGAAATGTTCCAGGATGCATATTAAAACCCCTTGAGGTGTAACTCAGTGAGACCCCCAGGGTCTTCCAGCGTATCAATCAGCACACACTGCCAGTGTACTACAGGACCAATAAGAAGTCATGCATGACCCAGCTTTTCTTCCAAGAGGTCTTTCTGAATTGCTCTGCCAGCGCAATGGAGAAGTACTGATTGGAGATTAACATACCTTTCAAGATTTTGCTATGGTTGATAATGCTCCTAGACATCTTCCTTTTATTGATGATCTTCATCCCAGTACCAAAGTGATGTTTCTCCCTCCAAACACCACTTCTTTGATCCAACCATGGATCGAGGAATTATAGCTGCTTTTAAGGCTTACTATCCAGGAAGGACCTTTTTTGCAGGCTATTGCTGCAAATGAGGAAGACTCTGATACAATTCTGGAAAAATTACAACATCTGTGACGACACTAAGAACTTTGCTTGGGCTTGGGATGATGTCACCAAGAAGTGTATGAATGGTATCTTAAACAATATATTCAGGGCCGGCTGAGTGGCGCGTTGGGTAAGAGCAGGCTTGGGACACCAGAGGGCCCCGGTTCAGATCCCACATATGAGGGCCAGTGACACTGCCCTCTACAGCTAAGATGCTGAACAACAGCTCAACCTGGAGCTG
>NW_017732648.1:8644-17494 GCF_001890085.2 Hipposideros armiger
CTCCACAAGTAGACTGAAGAACAAAAGGACAGCAACTTGTCTGTTCCCCTTCCCCCAATTCCCCAGCACTGTTCCCATCCCCCGAATTCCCCAATAAAAATCTTTAAAATAAATAAATAAAAAATAAAAAGATGTGGTAGGGGTGGCCGGTTAGCTCAGGTGGTTAGAGCGCAGTGCTCTTAACATCAAGGTTGCCAGTTCAATCCCACATGGGCCACAGAGCTGTGCCCCCACAACTAAATTGAAACAACTACTTGACTTGGAGCTGATGGGTCCTGGAAACACATGCAGTTCCCTAATAATAGTTTTTTAAAAAATTGATTATTTAAAAAATAACATTAAATAAATAAATAAAAGGAGGAGGTAATAGCCTCTTGTCAATCACAGGTGTCAATGAAGTGGTCTCACGCCTGGAAAGGAACAGCCCATTCTAGAGAAAAAAGGGGTAAAATTCCAAATCCTCTCCAGTCAGGGCCCTGGCCCTGGCCCTTTGAGTCTTTGAGACGCAGCCTTTTTGAGCCATGCTTTTGCTTGGGCTCACTCCTAACCCTTTGGAGTGTACTTTTGTGGCAGTGGGCCCTAGACAAAGGCCTTCCAGACCATGTGGTCACTAAGGATTTTGCCCGGGCTTCAGACAAAGGCATTCCTGGACTGTATGGTCAGCAAGCCTTCCGCGTTTAACATTTCCAAATTCCTTCCTCACCTGGGAGCCAGTCAGGAACTGGCACAAAGCTGCATGTCCTAATAAGGAAGCTTAGCTGCTAAGCCGGAAACCTCAGGGTATATAGCCCCGCGTCCCTCCCGGGTCGGGGCTCAGCCTCTGGATGTGAATCCGCTGAGGCGGTGCCGGCATTCCTAAAAGTTGCTTCCCACGCCTTGGTGTCCTGTCCCTTTGTCTGGGTCCCCGCAACACTTTCTCTTCTAATAATGGGCCCTTGAGCCACTGCTTTCTTCCCAGGCCCGCTTCTACCTCTTTGCAGGGACTTCTTTTTCTAATAATCTGCTCTTTCACTACTTGACCCCTGTGTCTCGTTCAATTCTTTTCTGGAGGTGCCAAGAACCTGGACACCGCTCTGAGGAGGGCCCGTCCTCCGGCAGCCACAGTGGCTAGGATTCCCAGTTTTGCTGGAGGCCTGGGTTCGAGCCCTGGTCTGAGAATCTAGCCTGCACACTGCCGGGTTCGACCCCCAGTGTGGAAACCAAGCCCAGACATCACATCGAGAAGGGTGCGCTCTCTGGTAACACCCTATATAGGTCTACGATTTTTTATGGTACCTTTTCTATATTTAGATATGTTTAGATACACAAATACCACTGTGGTACAACTGCTACAGTACTCAGTACAGTAACACGCTGTATGAATTTGTAGCCTGGGAGCAACAGGCTATACTATATAGCCTAGGCATATAGTACAGTGTACTATCCAGTTTTGTGTAAGTGTACTCGAATATTTGCCCAATGATGAAATCACCCAACAATGCGTTTCTCAGAGTGTATCCTGTTGTTAAGCAATGCATGACTGTACTTAGTTTACTGCCTGTCTCTCTCACTAGATTGTAAATGTTGTGTCTGCTCGCTCACGGGCTGTGGAAGAATTCACGAGTCAGGTAGAAATAGAGAAGGAAGATTTATTAAAGTAAGAGGAGGATCAGCTGGGCAGAGTGTTGGAAACGACTGCAAACTATAGTGTGGAGTCTTTGTCTCAAGTTTTATATTTTCTAACCAGGATGTAAACTGCTTCTGCCTGTAAGTAGAAGCTTCCAATGAGTAGAAGCTTCCAATGAGTTTGACTTTGTCTGTTGGGGTGGGGGATGGTACAGTTAAATTGGTTATGGCAACATTTGCATATGTTATGTAGATTTAAGTTGGAGCCAGGAGTGAATCCCATACAGATGCAACACCTCCCTTAAGTCACAGGACCAACACTGGGCCAGAGTAAATAGAAACATTGAAACTGCTATGCATAATAAATGTATAGGAAGCGGAATCATTAAGAGGCAAAGAAAGAAAAGAAAGCTTTCAAAAAGTCTCAAGCTAAATTACACTTGTTAAATCAAATTATACCAGAGAACCAATCTCAAAATAAAAGACTAGAGCCACCATTACAGTCCCTCTGTCTTAACAGTAAATTGCATGAGGTTTGGAGAAAATGTCTGTTTTGTTCACTGAAGGGTAGTACAACATATCACTCCAAAGTATGCTGTTGCATGGAAAAGGGGCCACATAGTAAAGCTGACAAGCTCAGGAGACAGAAAATAAGATGGCGTGAGTATAAAAAAATATTTCATAACTAAGTGGGCCATGGTGGCAATTTATATCTTTAGTCAAAATCTTCCTTCATAAAGTTAATCTGTACCTTTCAATGGGCCTGTCTATTGTCTTTTTGCACCTAAAATGACATCCTTTGAATGTCAGTAATCCCTTTTTCTAGACCAGAGAAGAAAAGTCAGAATCCTCATTATTATCATTGTCCCTTGATTAACATCTCTATGTGAACTATTAACTACCCTGTGCCCACCTATGTGAAAGGAGTACCTGTCTCTCCAATCCCAGAGATTTCCCCGCTTTGCTTTCTCCCACCCCTTTAAGCTATCACCAATAGATTTCATGTAACCTTCCTCCTTTGATTTTATGTATAAAATAAACTGCCAACAGCCATTTCGCAGAGCATTTTCTCAATCTGTTGAGATTTTCCTTCTCAGTGAGACAGGAAAATTATAGGCAGTCAGGGAAATTGCCATGATAGAGGGAATCAGGGTGGAAACTAGAACAAAGCCAGGGAAATAATTTATTGGCTGACACACAGGTTTAAGTCACAGGACCCACCAGAGTGACAAACTCAGGTAGGGGAGGAAAAAGACCCCTTTTTTATGTCAGGGATTCCCAGGTAGAATGCATATCTTCAAAGAGGTTATTTAACATAAGACTGTCAGGAGTCCTTTCTTCCAGGTCAGTCTCTGCTAACATGCTCCTCTCAGAGCAGAGACATTGATTAAGCTGATTAAACTCTAAGAAAATTAGACAGTTTCGAGGAAACGGCCTGTTCCGGGCTAAGCAACAATGTAAATCCGATAATAGTGCCAAGAGACACCAGGTGGTCCTCTCCCCAGACATACAAAAGGTATAAAAACCAAAGCTTTTACTCTAACTAGGGGGAAACCCCGTCGGGACCCCGTCTCATTTTGAGAGCTGTTACTTTCTACCCTAATAAACTATCCTCTGCTATAAACTTCACCTCTCTGGTCTGTGTCTCTATTCTTCGGCTTCACCATACTACCATCCCAGCGCAAGAAATATCCTGCATCACCAGCAATTGTCAGTTTGGCTCAAATAAACTCTCATAAGCTTTCTCTTAGGCTGGGTATTTTTCGTCGACAACGACATGTTGGCATAAGAATTATTTTGAGCTGAAGGCAATTGAGAAGAAGCAGATACAGCCATCCTCTACTTTTCAAAAGCTCTCTTTATGCCACCTCGCTTTTATGAAAAATGTACCTAGTTTTGCTAATCGAAAGTTCCGAAGGCTTTCACATTTATGAAAAAAGGCAAAAAGAATAGTGTTCATCATTTGTTTGTTTGTTTGTTTTTACTATAAAGTTGCTATTTATTTATTTATTTTTAATGTTTTTATTGTTAGTTTCAGGTGTACAGAACAATGCAATAGTTATCCTTTTCACCCCTCACAAAGTAACAACCTCCCTTCCCCCATCTATTGCCCTCCCACCCCCGATATCTTGCTTATCTATTACAATTCCATGGACTCCATTCCCTATAAGGAAGGAAATAGTACCATTCATAACAATATGGATGGAACTAGAGAACATTATGCTAAGTGAAATAAGTCAGAGAAAGATGAATATTATATGATCTCACTTATACATGGATTCTAAGGAACTGAATGGATGGGAAATGTGGACAGAGATCGTCTCAGAGACACAGAGGAAAAACTAAGCGTTGCTAGTTGGGAGGGGTGGGGATGAAGGAGAAGGGGAAGGGATGTACATTGTTTGTTTTGTAGGGAGCCTTAATAGAGGCAGGGCACTACCCCAGCAGTGAGAGTGGCAATGCCAAGCTCTTTCCCTGGGAGGTACACTCAAGCATCTCAGCATGAAACTAATATAGGATGCTAGTGTCTCATGCCCGGAGATCGTGGTCTCATGTACCCAAAGAATGAGAACGTGGACTCGGAAGGAGAGGTAGAGAAGCAAACATTTTTATTGAAGCAAAAGTACAGCTCTCTTATGAGAGAGGGTACTCGAAACTGGGATGCCCACTGGCTAAGGCAAAAGACTCTTACTTTTATACTTTCTCTTGCATGGTTGGGGGAGGGAGTTGGCACTTTGTAATGGATTTTGTCTATCAGATTCACTGTGTTGCTTATCCTAAAGGAATTTATAAAACAACCTGTTTACCCCCCAGAGCACAATTACATTTTTGCCCTGGAGTGAAAGAGTCATTTCAGAAACTGGATTTCCAAGATATGGCTGCCTTTGTTTTATTTTACTAGGGACTTCCCTGTCTACCTAACAACATGCTAACTAGCATGTCTCAAAACTGCCATGGCTTTGAGCTGTGTCTGTGAGCATCTATGTTTTATCTCTGTTACATTAGCAAAATGACTTCTAAGGCAGTTGCTTTTTCGCTTTATGCCATTTTGGCTTATGAAAGATCTCACAGGAACGCTTTGCTTTTGGATAGGGGGAAACATGTAGAAGAAAAGCAGAGTCTCTGCCCCTCATCAGCCTAAAAGCAGGACAGGATTTCCTAAAGGTGTTCCCCTTTCCTTCTGTACCTGGACAGAAGATAAATCACCTGAGACAACTCCAGGCCATTATCAGACCAGTCACTACCAGAGGAATCTACATAACAAACCTTACTAACTAGCCCTTATCTTCCATTAGTTTCCCCCATATACAGAGGGTACAAAAAAATGTATACACATTTTAAGAAAGGAAAAAGCTGTATTAAAATGGTAACAATATATACCGATAACAAAAGATGAATACAAGTCACGTTTGACTTCTACATTTATAAGAGGTGCTCAAAGTGGTTACCATCAGTGTCCAGACACTTCTGATTATGGCAAACTACTGCTACATAAATAACATCTCTTAAAATGTGTATACATGAATATTTGGCATCCCCCCCCCCCGTATTTACCATCCTATAATTTGCCACCTTAGAACTCAAAGTTCTCTTCCTTTGTCTTATCCTTTCACTAAAAATGTATTGTTCTTTTGTTAAGATGCTATATTAGCCCAAGTTGTATCCACCCCTTTGAACTGCTCATCAGTGGATACTCCCATGTGTATGTGAGATGCACATGTTAATGAACTTTTCTTTTCTTTTCTCTTGTTAATCTGTCGTTTCTCAGTCTAATTTATGGGGCCCAAGTCAACCAACCTAAGATTGGTAGAGGAAAGTAATTCTCCTTACATCACCATAGTGTTTTTGGTATCTGGCATTGAAAACTATTTGTTGATCAAATTAATGAATTAAACATTTTATTTTATGTAAGTGCAGTGTTTTATATGCTAAAAAACTATTTAACAAACTTTTTTTTTCTATACAGAGCATTCATAGAGAAATGGTACCTTTCACACACAGAGACATATATATTCTGTTTCACTATTTTCTGAATACAGCTACTATAAGGTTTGAGTAAGTCTTCAAAAATGACACGCTTCCAAAAGCAGCAAGCAGAAGAGATGATTAGTGCATGTGAACCTAAAATCAAATGAAATGTGAAAGTGGTCCATATTTCAGCACCTAGCAATCATATACCACAGAGTTCTCGGGGTCAGCAGCCAGCCTTAAGGCCTTCTCATAACACTCCAGGGCTTGATTCATTTCTCCTTTCAATTTGTAGATGAACCCAAGGATGCTCAAGCTTTCTATGTCTAATGCATTTTTCCTAAGTTTCCTTAGAGCCAGTTTCTCCAAAGAAATGATACATTTTTCCCTTGTAATTGATTGCTCTTCTGCTCTTACTACTTTTAAATAATAGATAATTGCATTGGCTTCAGATTTTTTTTGAAATTCTTGAAATCGGCCATAGCGGTAATAAATCTCTTGTTGTAGGTGAGGATTACACAGCCTCATGCGTGATACTTTTTGAAAAATGTCCTCAGCCTCTCTGTGCCGGCCAACTTCTGCATACATGTCAGCCAGTTCAACATAAGCCATCTCATATGTGGGCTTTAGCTTCAAAGCCTTTTCAAATTCACATATAGCCAACGGCAGCAATCTGTCGACCTCTTCTCTATCCTGTCCTCTAGGCTGCCAGTTTGTAGCTTTCTTTATTTGAATCATTCGTGTTTTGTAACAAAGCCCTATTTGGTGATGCACGAAGACTGAGTCAGGTGTTGCCCGCAAAGCCATTGTTAAGAGGTCAAGAGCTTTATCCACAGAGCCTTTTCTTCGGTAAAACTTGCCTGCATAGCGAAAGACGTAGGTCTGCGAGGACTTGCTGCTCAGTGCTTCTTCAATGTACTTTTCTCCCTCAGCTTCTTGTCCCACATCCTGAAGCTTCACAGCAAGGAGAGCTTTAATAAATGCATTTTCTGGATTTAGCCTGATGGCCTTTTTTAGGGGCTGCAGACAAAATGCCTCACTGACCTGTGTTGATCTGTTAAAGTAATCCAGACGGTAGGTGGAGATTGCATACCCAGCACTGTATTCAGGGTTCTCAGGGTCCACTTCCAGAGCCTTTTCAAAGCAGGCCTTGGCCCGCTCATAATGCTTTCCTCCACATTTCAGCAAGGCCCATCCTTCCTCACAGTCCATCTCAGGACACTCCATTCTATAGCAGTAAGGGCTGGCAAACTTCTTGCAAGTGTTCTCCACCTTGTCCAGGTAAGTCTTGGCTTCTGCCAATTGGCCCATGTGGTAATACAGCCAGGCATAGTTGCCCCAGGTAACCAGAATTCTCAGCTCGGATTGATTGTCGTGTTCTTGCTGGATTAAGTCTTCGGCTTCTTTCAAGCTCTGCAGGGCTTCCTTATTCTGGCCTTTCAGGTGTTTCACATAGGCCAGAAGGTTGTATATTGCCCCTTTGTATTTGGTGTCTAGGAACTCAATCTCATCGAAGACCCTGTTTTCTAAATCAGGCACTTCAGTGTCTTCAATTAGCAACTTCCATGTAAAGTGGCATCTCAGTTGAACAAGTCTATCTTTAATGAGATTCCCATTTGATTCATCACTGTAAAGATAGACAACAATTAATTGTATTTTTCATGAGCATTCAGTTCCTTAGAAATGAAGCCAGCACTTTGAACAGTCAAGTATTAACCCCCAATGTCCCTGCCTTCATAACCTGTTTCCTCCCAGGGATCTATGATTGTGCCCTTAAGGCAGAAAGCAGGTTGACATAAAAACTTTGAGGAAATGCATGGTTCTAACATGAAGGTTATGTGAAGACTACCTGAAAGAGATTAATTCTTCTAATGTGAAATAATTTCAGCACCACTGTCAACACTGAAAAAACCTTCTTCCTTGCTGCTTTTCAACATTGTAGTGCCTGACTAATGCGGTCAGAAGAAATGTGGAAAGAGGGTTCACAGAAGGGTAGGGTCCTTACTCACCTTTTCCATATTCCCAACACATAAACATGGTTTGGTTTTCTCACTTTCCAGGAAGGGTTCTGAGCAAAATATGAGAGCCAAATATGGCTCCAAATGATGGGGTTCATGCATGCTTAAGCTGGAGTGGAGAATACGGCACCATGCTGCATTCTGTGCCTGTCTGAAATTACTCAACCAATTCCAGAGAGGTTGAAAAATGGGTGGGACCACCTCACAATGGCAGACTTACTGCATAGAACAGAAGCAGGGGGATGAGTGAACATTGCATGAGGCCAGATGTGCTTATGCAAGGAAGTAGTAAGTCCCATTTTTGTAATTCAGCGACCCTGATGTCAGGTAACCCTGCAGCGTAGTGGATGACAGGTACTCAAAATCTCAACTATTACAGTTATCTCCTAGCTACCCACAGAGAACAGGGAATAATATTGGGTCAGTGGGACCAGGTGCTCTTTCCAATATTTCAGCCTCTTGTGAAGTAGGACTAAAGTCCTATTCCCCTTCCAAGAACATGAGAGGGAAGAAAAATGTCCTTAATATTTGAAACAGTCATCATTATATCCTATGTAGGTATATTTGCCTCTGAGTTTTCAACCAATTATCTTACATTTCATACTTGACATCTCCGCTACCCATCAGGCCCAAGGAAAGATCCCAGAGGGAACATTTATGACCTTTTTTATTCCAATGGATAACAGTTTTCTTTGTTTTTTTTTTTTGTGTGTGTGTTTTTTAAAGATTTCATTGGGGAATTGAGGAAGGGGAACAGTGTTGGGCAATTGGGGAAGGGGAACAGCCAAGTTGTTGTCCTTCAATCTGAGTTGTGGAGGGCGCAGCTAGCTCAGCTCCAAGTCCAGTTGCCATCTGGCCGCTCACAGCCGCTCAGCTCAAGGTGCCGTGTTTAATATTAGTTGCGGGTGGGCATAGCCCACCATCCCATGCAGGAGTTGAACCTGCAACCTTGTTGTTAGGGACACATGCTCTCACCAGCTAAACCATCCTGCCACCTGTTGGCAGCTCAGTGACAGCTCAGCTTGGGCGCAGTGTCAGTGGCCCATGTGGGAATCGAACCCACGACCCTGTTGCTCAGAGCTTGCACTGTTAACAACTGAGTCACTCAGCTGACCCCCATATATAACAGTTTTTATATAAATCTTACCATCCTGACTCACAGTATCTAACCATAATCTAATCACAAAAACAGACTATGAAACATTCCCTTTTAAAATAAAGAGAGAGAGAAAATTCACAAACCCAGGTGAGTAGAGGA
>NW_017732648.1:22809-25995 GCF_001890085.2 Hipposideros armiger
TACGTGTTTCATGGGCAGTGCTTCTTTTTCTCTTAGTTCTCTCTTTCTTGAGGCTCTATGTGATGGCAGAGCTCCAGCAGGTCTACACACATTTTTTCAAAATCAAGTTTACTAAGATTATACTTCACATACAATAAAATGCACTCATTTTAAGCATACAGTTTAATGAGTTTTGACAAATGTATGTACCCCTGAAGCCACCACCACTACCTCCTTATCATCTGCAAAGATCCCCGTGGATCTTCCTAGTCAGTTCCAACCCCATCCTCCACCATCCTCCTGGCAAACATTGCTCTGCTTTCCATCACTAGAAATTAGATCAGTATAAGAAAAGAGATTACTAGCTCATTAAGTTTTGAAAAGAAATTATTTTCTGCTGCTCACCAGCTCTCATCACGGGAATAAAAATCAACTTTAAGCTTTCAGTTTGTTTTCATATAAGAGATGGGAAAATGCCCATCTGTAAGAATCGCTTCTTCTACTTCACACCTTGAAGTGATCAAACTATCAGGGCAAAACTCCCCTCAATGTGAGTGGCGTTTGCACTACTGCACTACCAATTCCGTCCTTAATAATATCTGCTGAAGAGAAGTGCTGCCTTTAGAAATGACAAGAAAAAAAGCTTTTTAGTCCTTCAGGGAAAAACAACAGCAAAAAAAAAAAAAACCCATACTCATTCCCTTAGATCTAACACTGAATCAGCAAACTTTGCACCTGACTGGATCTAACCACCCCTGCCAAGCCTACCTCTCATTCCAGCTCCTGGCTCCCAGCTCCACCAGCTGTTCCACTGACAGTTCTAGAAGTTTAAGGAGCTGAGGGCATTTACCAGAAAAAGCCACAGAAATAAAAAGCACCCATACAGATAAAGGCATGTTTAGTCTGTAAGTAACAGGACAAACTCAGGAACTTGTCTGAAACTGAGAAACTCAATTTGCATTCAAGATCAAAGGTGTCTATGCATTTTATCTCACTGACCTCATGATGGTGACCTGCTTCGCTGCTGGTCTGAAAAGCTGGGGTCTGAGCTGATTTGCTCTTCAGAAATCTTCCTTAGTGTGCTTCAAGTAAATGCCAAAGGAGCTATATAAAGGCGAATTGGGCGTGGTGGGGGAATGTATCAGCTGATGTTTTCTCTCATGTCGCAGTGATTGTTTTTCAAGAAAGGGAAGAGGAACTGGAAAGCAAACTAATTTTAAATCAAGAGGGAGAAAAGAAAACTGAAGGTTGAGGTCTGTTATGACTTACAGAAGTACATTGTTTAAAATCATGGATCAAACTACAGACCCCACTCCCACTGACCACAAATCTAGGGTGGGTCCCAGGAAGCTGTATTTTTTTTTTAATAAGTTAAGCACTGCCTAGTTTTGTTTTTTAATTTTATTTACTTTTTATTTAAAGATTTTATTGGGGAATTTGGGGAGGAGAACAGTGTTGGGGAATTGGGGAAGGGGGCCTGCCAAGTTGTTGTTCTTCAGTCTTCGTTGTGGAGGGCGCCAGTCACCATCTGGCTTCCCTCCGGCAGCTCNAGATACAGAGGAAAAACTGACAGTTGCTAGATGGGAGGAGGGTTGAGGGATGGTGGAGAAGGGGAAGGGATTAGAAAGTACAAATTGGGAGTCACAGATTAGGCACGGGGATGTGAAATACAGTATGGGGAATATAATCAATAATGTTGTATAGATTATGTAGGGTGTCAGATGGGTACTAGACTTCTCGGGTAGATCACTTCATAGATTGTGTAGATGCCTGACCAATGTGCTGTACACCAGAAGCTGATTAGAATAATATTGAATATCAACTATAATTAAATATATGCCTATATATATAGTCACGGGATGTAAAGTACAGCATAGGGAATATCGCCAATGATATTATAGTAACAGTGTATGATGTCAGAGGGGTAGTAGGCTTGGCAGGGTTATCACTTTGTGAGGGGAGTGAATGTCTGATCATTATGTTGTTCTGCACACCTGAAGCTAATTAAAAAAAAAAAAGAAAAAAAAGTGAGCCAAGGAACCCTCCAGAATTGTACCTCTTACATCTTAATGTGCACATGGGCCAAATCACCTGAGGAGCTTGTTAAAATGCTGGGTTCAGGTCTGGGATGCTGCCTTTAAAACAACCTCTCAGGGGTGTTGGACT
The DNA here is from genome assembly GCF_001890085.2 of Hipposideros armiger. Lineage (NCBI taxonomy): Eukaryota > Metazoa > Chordata > Mammalia > Chiroptera > Hipposideridae > Hipposideros > Hipposideros armiger. The sequence continues at coordinate 24,955 of NW_017732648.1, forward strand.
CACAACACACTGTGAGTAGCGAGGGTGTCAATCACTAGTTTTCCGTCCCTAAAGTAGCCCTTCAATAGGCAAGCCTTGCTTTATGTCAACATCCTTCCCACCCCTCCCAATCCCCGCCCACTTGAGGCTTCCTCCACTCCCATTTACACACATACAAGACAGGGAGCAATTTATAGGAAGTGCCTGTGGTCCTCTTTAAATACTTATTCCCCTGCCCCCCCCCACGGCCCCCAGGCTCTATTTCTGATCTACTCAATTAGGATTCCAGAATGCAGGGCCCAGGAATTTGCACTGTAACAGGGCACTCTGGTTGGTTGTGATACTGGGCACCTGTAACACAGTTTGAGACTCTGCAACACTTTCTCCCTGTTCACAGCGGAGGGCTAGCAGGTCAATAAGAAGATATAGTCCTCAATTCTGAAAGAGCAAATTGCAAGGTAGAAATGACCTCATTAAGAACTGGAGTTTTGGGATGGCCGGTTAGTTCAGGTGGTTAGAGGGCAGGCTCATAACACATGGACCAAGGAGCTGCGCCCGCCCACAATTAGATTAAAAGAACTGCTTGACTTGGATCTGGTGGGTCCTGGGAAAACAGTGTTCCCCAATAAAATTTCAAAAACAAAACCAAAAAGATTAAAAAAAAAAAGAACTGGAGTTTTGCAGTGCTGAATTAGTTGTTAGCACATTTGCTGAGAAGTAAACATGCCTTTAAAATAACCACAACAGAACTCATAAACACCTCTGATTTAGTCTATAAGAAACAAAAGAGGGCCCAGAACCTCCAGTAACTGTCCTCCAGGCCTGTGCCCTCATTGCCCAAATTTTGCCTGAAAGGATCTGAGCAGGTTTTCCCTGTAGACTCTCAGCAAGCTTCATCCCCTTCCCAGCTGCTAGTGCTGCTGTGAACATGTCCCCTCAGTGTCCTTAGGCTGCCTGCCTCTCTGAACAGAAAGAGCCATGGGAACAAAAATACATGAATTGGTAAGATTGATTTATGATCAAGTCAGAGAAAAGCATATTTAACCTATAAGCAAACACTGA
>NW_017732648.1:29780-57050 GCF_001890085.2 Hipposideros armiger
ACACTCTATCCACTGAGCCACGCAGGTGGCAGCTCAGCTCAAGGTACTGAATTCAGTCTTAGTTGGGTGTAGCCACCATCAAACAAGCAATCTTGTTACATTAGCTGAGCCATCCTGCCACCTGTTGGCAGCTCAATGACAGCTCAGCTTGGGCGCAGTGTCACTGGCCCATGTGGGAATCGAACCTGCGACCCTGTTGCTCAGAGCTTGCACTTTTAACAACTGAGCCACTCAGCTGGCCCCCATGGATAACAGTTTTTACATAAATCTTACCATCCTGACTCACAGTATCTAACCATAATCTAATCACAAAAACAGACTATGAAACATTCCCTTTTAAAATAAAGAGAGAGAGAAAATTCACAAACCCAGGTGAGTAGAGGATTCTCAGGCTTACTCCTGCCTCTGCAAATACAACTGGCAGCTCTTTTATAGGCCTCCCATTTCCCCCCTAGTCTTCACCTCAAAAACTCCCCACATTCCTAAATCATCTTCCCCAGGCCTCAAGAAATATTCCCCAATGAAGCGAGTGTGTGTGTGTGTGTGTGTGTGTGTGTGTGTGTGTGTGTGTGTGTATGGTGTGTTGTGTTGGAGGAGGTGAGATCGCGAGTGAGTAAAATCAATACTGTACATAAGAATGCTCACTGAAAACAGTCATCACCCCAAAAGGAAATGGAATCAGGAAGAGCTTTGAACTCAGATGTTCCACTTCTGCCCGCTGCAGTTCATGGTATGATGAGAACAACCATTGCACCGGGAAGATCATTCACATAGGGTGACATGGCTTGAGGGAGCTGTTAGAATATTTGGGGATGAGCCACTCCAGGTTTCTTTTATTATTATTAATTTATTTTAAATGATAATCAACATACAGTATTATATTAGTTTCAGGTGTGCAACATGGTGATTCAACATTTATAGACCTTACAGAGTGATCACCACAACTCTAGTAACCATCTGTCACTGTACGTAGTTATTACGATATTATTGGCTCTATTCCCTGCGCTGTACATTACATCCCCATGTCTCAAACATGTACCTTAATCTCTGCACCTCTGCCCAGTCAGAGCATTTGTGAGAAGTAGGAAGAGGCCCCCCTTCTTCTGGGTGATCTAATCAGGGCCAAGGTACATTGATGGGTAAAAATTATACTGAATTTCGGCCCTGACTAGGACTGCTGAACTTCAAGTGCACAACCTGAACAACCTTACAGGGCTGCCCTGACAACCTGCCCAAAGAGAATTATCGTTCTTTTTTATAAGTAGTTGTTTAGGAACATGTATCATCTTTTACCTTCTTCTTGGCTTGGGCCTAGGAAGATTATGGAGTAGAATGTCATCACAGAGGTCTCCTCATTCTAAAATGCGAACACTGAGGCCAGCCGAGTGGCTAGGTTGGTTAAGAGTGCGAACTCTGAGCAATAGGGCCACCATTTAGATTCCCACATGGGCCAGTGACGCTGCGCCTGAGCTGAGCTGTCGCTGAGCTGCCAGCAGGTGGCAGGATGGCTCAGCTGGTGTAACAACAGGATTGCCTGTTCCATGGTGGGCTATGCCCACCCACATCTAAGACTGAACTTGGCACCTTGAGCTGAGCTGCTGCCCAGATGGCTCAGTGGCTAGAGTGTGCACTCTTAACAACAAGGTTGCTGGTTCCACTCCCACATGGGATGGTGGCTATGCCCACCCGCAACTAAGATTGAAAACAGCACCTTGAGCTTAGCGGCCATGAGCTGCAGTCAGGAAGCCAGATGGTGACTCGCGCCCTCCACAACTAAGATTGAAGAACAACAACTTGGCTGGTCCCCTTCCCCAATTGCCCAACACTGTTCCCCTCCTCCAATTCCCCAATAAAATCTTAAAAAAGAAAATACAGTACGAACACTGAGAACCCCAAGTCCTATTATCTAGTGAGCACAGAGCATTTACTGTTATTAAGTAGTATAAGAATTATGAAATTACAAGTATGTGCATGTGTTTGGTGACCTAACCTTCCATGTATGTGATAGATACACATTAGTTGTCAGGCATTTTTCTGGGTCCTTTTCCCTTAAGATATTTTGATCAATGAACATGAGTGAAAGGAGAAGCTCAATCTGCTTCTATGTTCCTGTTCCACTAGGATCAGGGGTATTTTAATGTGGGTTTTATTCAGCATAGTATAGTCCAGAGCCCCCTCAGTTTGCTTTAGGTTAGCAGGTTCTACAAACATAACTACAGGCCACTGCAAAATCTCAGGGAGCCCCACTCCTAGGGCTGGGGAAGAGGGAGGGCTTGCATTCAGTCAGCCCTACAGATGCAGACATCACTAACATCATTTTACGACCAGCATTTTGTTATATTAAAAAGAGAGACTTGGGGGCCGGCCGAGTGGCGCGTTGGTTAAGAGCTGGCTTGGGAAGCCAGAGGGCCCCAGTTCGGATCCCACATATGACATATGAGGGCCAGTGACACTGCCCTCTACAGCTAAGATGCTGAATAAACAGCTCAACCTGGAGCTGGGCTGCCATGAGTTGCCGGCGAAGGCGTAGGCTGCAGCCCCTGCTGCAGTGGGTTGCCATGGGCTACCATGTGTAGCCAGCAGCCAGCGTGAGTGGCCATCAGTCACAGTGAGCGGCCCCCCAGAAGCCGGGGACTGATCTGCCTCGCCTGGGAAGAGTGCAATGATAATACCAACTTGGGCCAGTGAAGCAACGTCCTCCGTAACTAGACTGAAGAACAAAAGGACAGCAACTTGTCTGTTCCCCTTCCCCCAATTCCCCAATAAAAATCTTAAAAAAAAAAAAGAGACTTGGAGACTCTTCGGGTGCACCCCGCTGAAAGCTCTTACTTGCAAGCTCTTTGAAAGATGGGTATAGATTTGTGCTGGTGAAGGAGTCCTGAAGAAAGGGCCCCTTTTACTGTAAGCTCTTTCTCGTCCATGGACTGCAATAGCAGATGGGATGACTCTAGTAGGTGAGTAAACTTTGCAACAGAAAATATGTTCTGCAATTCGCCAGTTCTATCCAAACCAGGAATGAAAGGGGCATAACCCTCTTTGGAACACATCACAACTCTGATGAGATTTCTTATTTTCTAACACCTAGTAGCGTGGCTGTGTGGTTTCTCAAATTTGAGCATGCACCATGATCACCTGGAAGACTTGTAACAGGCAGATTAATGTCCCCTTCTTCCCCAAGTTCAAGGAAGCTGGTCTAGGGTGAGGCCTGAGAATCTACATATCCTAACAAGTTCCCAGGTGATGTGGATGCTCCCAGTCAGGGGACCACACCTTAAGAACAGTTGATTTAGGGCTGGCCAGGTGACACAGTTGGTTAAGAGCGCAAGCTCTGAGCAACAGGGTCGCTGGTTCAATTCCCACATGGGCCAAGCGTTGACTGGACTTGGAGCTGAGCTTGTGCACCCTCCACAACTAAGACTGAAGGACAACAACTTGACTTGGAGCTGATGGGTCCTGGAAAAAACACAATGTTCCCCCTCCCAATTCCCCAACACTATTCCCTTTCCCAGTTTCCCAATAAAATAAAAAAATAAAAATAAAAAAAAACATTAAAAAAACCAACAGTTGATTTAGCGAAAAGCAAATTTCATAGTAATCATAATTGCATAGTTTCATAGTAATCCCACGACTTTGCATCAATAAGAACAGAAAAATGGCAATCATTAAAAATAGCTTCTTCTCCTTCCCACTTGGATTTAATCAATATTGTCTGAAAAACTGACTGGGCCCCATGCCTATCTCCCCCCAGGTTCAGGCCTCTGTTCTTTGGTGAACAGTCTATCAGTGTCCCGAGGGAAATTGTGACTGCATGACAGAGTGCTGCACAAATGACTACTTCTTTGGAATTAAGGTAGCTTTCTCATCAATTCTCTTAAGAGCACTGCTGCTCTTACTGAGCAAGCTCTGTAATCGGACGTTTAGGAAATGTGCCTCTGTGCATATAGTCTATCTCACCTCTCTGCAATCTTCCTCCATGCTGTGTGCTCATAGAAACGGACAGTATGGGTTTCATTAACGGGACCTCTTTGATTTTTTACTTCTTTTGGATCTGGCCCACTGAGAGGCATCAGCCAGAAGTTAGAGTGCAGGAGGAGCTGAAGGTCCTGGTGTTAATTCCTAAGCACCCACTCTGCCAGGCTTTGGGTTGTCAGTGGTTGAATTTTCACCAAAGGCCTCTTGAGAAGCCCTTCCCCTACAACCACAGCTGAGGGTCTCACCAGGTCTGGTGACTGCCTCCACCTCTTGCCCCTGTAGGCCTAGGGGTGTCATGTTACCATGCTGGGAGGCTCTGGGGGCAGCACCATCTTCTGCTGATTCCCCTGGACTCTGCCCATCCCGCTTTAAACAGCCCTTTTACTTAACTCTCCTCAGTGTCTTTCAGAGTCAGAGGCATGTGTGAGTCAACTCCCTTGGGAGGAGGTCTTTCTAAGAACTGGCCCTTAAGGAGAGCTTTGGAATTTTAAAAGGCACAGAAGCAAGATCAATAAAGCAGAGAAAGTCTTTACCTCATGGTCCCACAAGACAGCAGGCGCTGGGTTCAGTCCAGGAGGCTGCTCTAAGGTTTGGTCTCCAGAGTTCTAGGGCTACTCAGATAAGCATTTTGCACACCCCGAAGGTCCAATAAAAATTGGTAGGGCTCTATCTTGGTGAAAATGAAACTTAAAGAGAGGAGGCTCTCTCTGCTTTGACTATCAGTACATGCTCAGTTTTTGGCAGTTGAGAGGATGTTTGTGAGAAGCAGTTTTGATATGCAAATTCTCCTAGGTCAGTGTGGCCTAGGAGATAGAGGATACATGGACCTTGTGATGGCTTCAGTGTTGTGGAAAGATCAATGAGGGATAGAGATGTAGATTTTTGTGTAACATGTCAAATTCTTGTCTAACATGTAACTATCAACAATGTCCCCAGCGATGTGACTCCAGGGATGTCTGCGATGGGAAGCTCCTTGAACCAGGGTCAGCGGCTTATGCCTAAAGGAATACTCAAGAGCACCATTGTCAGTTTGTGGGCATTGAGAAGTGCTTTGTGTCATGACTCTGACTGTGCAGTGGCTGAGGGGGGGTTCTCTGCTGGAAGCTCCAGTTAGGGCAATCTATCAGTAGATATTCCCACCTTAGGGCCACAGTCAAGGAGCCCATGGGCATGGCACTGCACAGAGCCTGGCCGCAGACATCCAGCCTTTCCCAGGAGGGACTGGCCTGTGTAGGGCGAGAAGAGATCTTAAAAGGGGAGTCATCACTTCCAGTCAGCCATCCCCTTTTAGTCCTGTATCAGGTGGGGAGCTTCTAGCAGACTAATTGAGTGTTCAGGTGAAAATATTTTCTGCAAGGTGTCAGCCCTAACCCAACTCTGAAAGGGATAGAAGTGTAAGTAAATACTGAAATATAGGTTAGGAGGGCTATTTGGACTCGCAGCAGTATGGCTTTGGATAGTTTGTTCATAACATAATTGCTTAGTGACAGTGTGTCAGAGAAACTAAGCAAGTGTTTATCACATGATCACTATGAATTTGTCAGCAGTCCTGATTCTATGGGGTTGTGGCTCAGCTGATTAGGTATTCAGAATCTTGCCCAGTGTGTTTTTGGCATAAACTGATCCGTGAACCACACAAAGCACAGCAGCATTAAAGAGAAAGTAAACAGCTAACAAAGTGCACAAAATGTGTGTGTGGGGTGTGTGTGTGTGTGTGTGTGTGTGTGTGTGTGTGTGTGCACTTACAAATACAAAAGAGCAATGTAAACTAGACACAAATTCATTTCTGATGGACAGGGTTTCTGCCTGAAGAAATGAAACTTAAGCACCGAACAAAGAGTTCAGCGTCAGGATTCAAGGACCAGCTCTGTGTTTGACTGACAAGCTGGGTGAATTTGATTAATTTAAACTCTATTAGTTACCTTATCGGTTAAACGAAAAGGTTGATCTTGACAGTGGTTTGCAACCCTGACTGCAAGCTAGAAAATTACCTGAGAATCTTAAAAAAAAGGAATATAAATATATGTGTGTATACATACACACACACACCCTGAACTAATCTCTAGACCAATGAATCAGAATTATCATCTGGGAGTGAGGGCCAGGCACTAGAATTATTAGTAATTAAAAACAAAACATAAGGTAATTTTATTGTGCAATTGTGCTTTATAACCACTGAGCTAGATTTTTGCTGCTCAGAGTATGGTCTGTGGACCAGCAGCATTAGCAACAACTAAATCTTATTAGAAAAGCAGAGCCTCAGGTCCCTCCCCAGACATACTAAATTGAAGTCTTCCTTTTAACAAGGGGTCCAGGTGATTTATTCTTTTGTTAAAGTTTTAGAGGTACTTTCTTAGATGATTCCTAGGTCCCTTTCAGGTCTAAATGCTATAGAAGGTGGACAGGGATTCATTCCCACTACGTATGTATCTTTCTATTATATGAGTCTCTGAGTCAGTAACTTCATTTCTCTGTGCTTGGTGTCCCTGTGTGCACAGTATGATAAAGGAATGTACATCAAAGTGCTTTGACCTCTACATGGAGTGTTTAATATTTGCGATTACTTGTGTGCAAACATGTTCCAATCATCGATAGAGAAAATACTTACCTAACGAGAACTACTCGACTCTGAAAATTCCAGTATTTTTCATATCACCTCAAGTCTCTTGATGGCTATCTGGCTCACCATGATTTACAATTCTGACTGGCTCCCATGTATTCCAGTTCTAACTGAACTTTCATTTCTTTCTTTTTTTTTTAAAGACTTTTATTAAAAATATAGCTAACATAAAATATTATATTAGTTTCAGGGGTACACCATAGTTACTCACCATTTATATACCTAAGGAGGTGATTACCATGATAAGTCCAGCAACCATCTGATACCTTACTATGCTATCACAATATTATTGACGATATTCCCTATGCTGTATGTTACATCCCCATGATGTATTTGTTTTATACCTGGAAATTTAGACCTCTTATTCTCCTTCACCTTTTCCCCCTTTTTATGTTTTCCAATTATAGTTGACATTCAATATTATTTTATATTAATTTCAGATGTACAGCACAGTGGTTAGACATTTATATAATTTAAGAAGTGATCCCCCTGACTAGCCTAGTACCCACCTGGCACTATACATAGTTATTACCATGTTTTTTACTATGTTCCCTATGCTTTAATTTACATCCCCATGACTATTTTGTAACTACCAATTTGTACTTCTTATTCCCTTCACCTTTTTCATCCTGCCCCCCAACCCACTTCCATCTACCACCCCAACAAATCTAGTACTCTGACACCATACATATGAATGTCAGACAATAAAGTTTGTGAACTCATCCTAGAAAAAGTGCTACATACCTCATTGCTAAATACCACTACAGTCACCTTTTTTTTTTTTAAGATTTTTATTGGGGAATTGGGGGGATGGGAACAATGCTGGGGAATTGGGGGAAGAGGAACAGACAAGTTGCTGTCGTCTTGTTCTTCAGTCTAGTTGTGGAGGACGTTGCTTCACTGGCCCAAGTTGGTATTATCATTGCACTCTTCCCAGGTGAGGCAAATCAGTCGCCGGCTTCTGGATGGCCGCTCACTGCGGCTGCTGGCTGCTCACGCTGGCTGCTGGTTACATACGGTAGCCCATGGCAACCCACTGCCACAGGGGCTGCAGCATACGCCGTCGCAGGCGACTCACGGGCAGCCCAGCTCCAGGTTGAGCTGTTGTTCAGCATCTTAGCTGTAGAGGGCAGTGTCACTGGCCCTCATATGTGGGATCCGAACTGGGGCCCTCTGGCGTCCCAAGCCAGTTCTTAACCATCGCGCCACTTGGCCGGCCCCATTACAGTCACCTTTTAAGTACTCCCCTTGGGAAGCTATGAACTGACGCCAGCACTTAGTCTATCCTTCAAAGCAATTTTGGAACTCTTTCTCTGGAATGGTCATCAGGGCTATCATCATATTACTTGATGTCCTGAATGTCACCAAAATGTATCCCTTTCAATATTTCCTTTATCTTCAGGTAAAGAAAGAAGTCATTGGGGGCCAGATCAGGTGAGTAGGGAGGGTTTTCCAATACAGTTATTTGTTTAATGGCTTAAAACTCCCTCACAGTTAATGCCATGTAAGCTGATGCATTGTTGTGATGCAAGAACCATGAATTGTTGACAAAAAATTCAGGTCATGTAACTTTTTCATGCAGCCTTTTCAGCACTTCCAAATAGTAAACTTGGTTAACTGTTTATCCAGTTGGTACAAATTCATAATGAATATTCCCTCTGATATATAAAAAAAAGGTTAGCAGCATCGTTGCAACAAGTTTGAGAACTTAATTGTCAGACCTTGTACTTATTGCAATATTATTGACTATATTCCTTATCCTATACCCTACATCCCCATAACTACTTTGTAACAACCAATTTGTACTTTTGAATCCATTCACCTTTTTTCACGCACTCCCCTGGGCCTCCTCTTATCTGGCAACCATCAAAATGTTCTCTGTATTTATGAGTTGTTTCAGCTTTGTTTGTTTATTTTTTTCTTTAGATTCCACATATAAGCAAAATCACATTACATCTGTCTTTCTCTGTCTGACACTCGACTCAGCACAATACCCTCTAGGTCCATCCATGCTGCCACAGATGACAAAAACTCATTCCCTTCCGTGGCCAAGCAATATTTCACTGTATATATGTACCACCTCCTCTTTATTCATTCATCCATTGACAGATATCCAGGCTGCCTCCACATCTTGGCCATTGTAAACAATGCTGCAATGAACATATGGATGCACACATCCCCTTGAAGTAGTGTTTTTGGTTTCTTCGGATAAATACCCTTAAGTGGGATTACTGGGCCCTTCATTGTCTCTTCTTATAGTTTTAGTTTTAAAGTCTATTTTGTCTCATGTAAGTATTATTACCCCAGCTTTGTTTGTTTGTTTGTTTTCATTTTCATGAAATATCTTTTCCCATTCTTTTACTTTCACCCTGTGTCTTTCAATCTGAAGTGAGTCTCTTATAGGCAGCATACTCAGATGTAAGGCTTTTGTTTTCTTATTCATTCAGCCCTCCTATGTCTTTTGATTGAAACATTTAATCCATTCACATTGAAAGTAACTTTTGATCGATATGTAGCTATTGCCATTTTATCATTCATATTTTTGATCTTTGTTATGATTATTATTTTTCATCTTAAAGAAGTCCCTGTAAGATTCCTTGTAATGCTGGCTTAGTGGTGATAAACTCCTTTAGCTTTTTCTTGTCTGGGAAGCTCTTTTTCTTTCAATTTTAAATGATTGCCTTGCTGGGTAGAGCAGTTTTGGTTGTAGGTCCTTGTTTTTCATCATGTTGAATGTTTTGTGCCAATCCTTTCTGGCCTGCAAAGTTTCTGTTGAGAAATCAGCTGACAATCTCATAGGAGCTCCCTTATAAGTTACTAGCTGCCTTTCTCTTGCTGCTTTTAGGATTCTCTCTTTGTTTTTAACCTTTGCCATTCTAATTACAATGTGTCTTGGTGTGGGCCTGTTTGGGTTCATCCTGTTTGGGACTCTCTGTGCTTCCTGGACTTGTATGTCTATTTCTTTCATCAGATTAGGAAAGTTTTCAGTCATTATTTCTTCAAATAGATTCTCAATCCCTTGCTCTCTCTCTTCACCTGTTACCCCTATTATGTGAATGTTGTTAGGCGTGATGTTGTCCCAGAAGTCTCTTAAACTCTCCTCATTTTTTCTTTTTTCTTTTTTGGATTCTTTTTTCTTTTTGCTATTCCGATTGGGTGTTTTCTGTTACTTTGTCTTTCAAATTGCTAATTTGACCCTCTGTTTCATCTAGCCTGCTGATAATTTCTTCTAGTCCATTCTTCATTCCACTAACTATATTCTTCACTTCTGACTGGTTCTTTTTTATGGTTTCTATGTCCTTTTTTATGCTTGCTATCTCTTTGTTGAAGTTTTCACTAAATTATTTGAGCATCCTTATAACCATTGATTTGAACTCTGTATCTGGTAGGTTGCTTACCTCCATTCTGTTTAATTTTTTTCTGGATATTTTTCCTGTTCTTTCATTTGGGACACATTTCTGTGTTTACTCATTTTGGTTGCCTCTTTGTGTTAGTTTCTATGTATTGGGTAGATCTGCTATGTCTCCCAGTCTTGGCCAGGTGGCATTATGTAGTAGGTGTCCTGTGGGGCCTAGTGGCATAGTCTCCCAGGTCACCTGATCTGGGTGCTCCAAGAGCATCCCTTCTGTGGGTTGTGTGTTCCCTCCTGTTATAGTTGAGCTTTGATTGCTATTGTCACATCAGTAGGTGAGAATGACTCTTAGGCTGACTGGCTGTGGGATTTGGCCACATCCACAGCTTATGGGCTACTGTATGGGGGGCTTTCCCCACTGAGTGGAATTCCCCCCAGCAGGCTCTGGTACCTGTTGTGATCACCCTTTGTGTGTGCTACTCACGTGCTAATTGGGTGGTGTTCTGATGTGGTCTGAACCAACCCCCAAGTATGTTGATTCTGGGAACTCTTGGGAGGGGCTCTGGTGCAGGCCTAGGTCACCAACTGTTTGGGGACTACCTGGTAGGAGTTACAAAGTGATCCATGGTTGTTCACTGCCTGTTCTAAACCTGGAGGCATGTGGGAGAGGCTGCACTACGAACAGAGGATGTCTGTCACCAGTACCGAGTCTGAGGTAGCTTTGCAAAATGCAAGGACACCCCAAGGTCTGCTGACACCTGATGGCTTCCTTAAGGTTCAGCTGCTGATAGAGCCTCATACGGTATACAAGTTGGGTGAGGCAAGGTCTTACAGAGTTACTAGAGTTGGGAGAGTGTGGTCACCAGGTTAATGTAAATTCGGGTTTGATGCTGGTGCTGAGTGAGCCTGGAGCTACTCATCAAAAGTCTCAGAGTCCACTGATGCTAGTCATCCCACTGCTAGGAGCCTGCCAGACTCCATTACTTTTCCAAGAAAGAGTTTAATGTAGGCAAGGCTGGCTCCTCAGAGATCAAGTGCCTAAAGTGTTGGGGGAGTTTGATGGGGCAGGGTCCCAGTGAGTCAGCAAAGTGGAGCAGTGAGCTCAGCAGGCCAATTAGATTCAGATTTGGCCAGAGGGGGCGAGCTCAACACAGGAAAGATGGTGCCCGCCTGCCAGTTGCACCGGAGGAGGATCTCACACAGGAAAAATGCTGACTGTCTTTCAGAAGCCATACACCTTCATCTGCCGCCCCATATGTCTCTGGTGCCCTCCAAGTCACCGTCCCTCTGCCAGAGTCCAAGGTGAATGCCTGCGAGCGAGTGAGTCTGTGCTACAACACACAGGTATAAATCTAATAACATATGTACAAAAATTATACATATGTGAAAAAAAAACACATATGTGAGAAAAATTATAAAACTCTGATGAAAGAAATCAAAGAAGATCTATTTCCTTATTCATTGACAGGAAAAGTCAATATGGTTAAGATGTCAGTTCTTCCCAAGTTGAGTTATAGATTCAAGGCAGCCCCAAACAAAAATCCCAACAAGACAAAAAAAAGGTGCTGACAGCGACAGAGGTTCTGATGAGACTGATGACCAGAGAGAGGATGTGAACCTCCACCCCACCAAAGTCACGGTTTGTAGTTAGAGCTGGACAAGAACCTAACTTTGTAACTGAAGAGACCAGAGATCTTTCTATTATACTCTTGGGAGGCAGACCCTAAGATCTTTGCAAATTATCTTGTGGGAAAATAAAGGCCTAAAGTTAAAAGAAGCCGAAAAGCTCCCTCCCCCGGATGGCTGGCTGTTGATTGAGGCAACACTGGATGAATTAGATCAAAAGATAAGAGAAGCTGAGACAGAGCCGCAGGAGGGGAAGAGGAAAGTGGAGTCTCTGTGGCCCATCTTTGGGATCCATCACTAGAAAACCCACTATATCTTTGGCCTCTTCTACAAGCAGAAAGCCATCAGCAGAGAACTGTAAGAATATTGTGTTAAAGAAGGCTAGGCAGAGAGAAGCCTAATCGCAAAATGGAAAATACAGGGGTATGAAAACATATGCTGCCTGCAGTGCATTCAGACACGGGACACCAATTTTTGGGACAAATTGCATTTGCCAAGTCCCCAAAAGCCATCTGGAAGAGGACCAGGTTCTTGAGTGCACGCACTGTTGCTGCCAGGGCTGCTCTGGCTGAGGCCCTTGGGTCCTGACCCCTCTCCACCCAGGAGTTTGGACTTCACAGGTTTCTGCCTGTCACACCAACCCCCTTTCCTGGAAGTAGCTTGTCTTGCAAAGTGGTAGTTCAGGCCCGAGCTGGAACAAGGTCTCTACGTGTGAAGGCTTTGGTGTTCATGAGCCATGATGTATAGAAATAAAACTTTTAAACCTTAGAAAACATCCCAATGAATTATTCTGTGGATATCAACAAACTGATTCTAAAGTTTTTATAAAAAAGCAAGAGGCCTGGAATAGCCAACACAATATTAAAGAAGAACAAAGTCAGAGGACTGACTCTACCCTACTTTAAGATTTACTATGGAGCTAGAATAATCAAGACAGTATGGTGTTGGCAAAAGAAGAAGAAAGAAATAGATCAAGGGAACAGAATAAAGAGCCCAGAAAAAGTCTCACACAAATATAGCCAACTGATCTTTGACAAAGGGGCAAAGGTAATTCAATGGAGAAAGGATAGTCCTTTATACAAATGGTTCTGGAACAACTGAATATGCACATGCAAAATCAAAACAAAACAAGAATCTAGACACAGCCTTTATACCGTTCACAAAAATTAACTCAAAATGGATTATAGACCTAAATATAAATGCAAAACTATAAAATTGCTAGGAGATAACATAGGACAGAATTGAAGTGACCTTGGATTTAGCTATAAGGTTTTAGATACAATACCAAAAGCACCATCCATTAAAGATGGTGATAAGTTGGACTTCATTATTGATGAGTTGGACTTTATTGAAATTAAAAACTTCTGCTTTGTGAAAGACACTGTTAAGAGAATAAAAAGACAAACCACAGGCTGGGAGAAAATATATGCAAAACACATACCTGAAAAAGGACTTGTCTCCAGAATACACAAAGAATTCTTTTCACTCAACAAGAAAAAAAAACACCCAAAAAAACCTAACTAATGAATGGACACACTTTTTGGTGAATAGACTCCTCACCAAAAAAGATATACAAATGGCAAATAAGCATATGAGAAGATGCTCAACATTATATATCATTAGGGTGTTGCAAATTAAAACAGCAGTGAGATACCACTGCATACTATTAGAATGGTTAAAATCCAAAACACTGACATCAAATGCTAGTGAGAATATGGAGCAACAGGGATTCACATTCATTGCAGGTGGGATTGCAAAATGGTACAACCACTCTGGAAGACTAGTAGTTTCTTACAAAACTAAACAAACATACCCTTACCATACAATCCAGCAATCGTGCTCCCAAATATTTACCCAAATGAATTAAAAACTTAAGTTTACACAAAACATGCATACAAATGTTTAGAGAAGCTTTATTCATAATTGCCAAAAACTGAAAGCAATCAAGATGTCCTTCAGGGCCGGCGGAGTGGCTCAGTTGGTTAAGAGCTTGCTTGGGAGCACCAGCTCTGAGCAGCAGGGCCCCAGTTTGGATCCCACATTAAGGGCCAGTGATGCTGCGCCCTCTACAGCTAAGATGCTGAACAACAGCTCAACCTGGAGCTGGGTTGTTGTGAGTCACCGGCGACAGCGTAGGCTGCAGCGGGGTTGCAGTGGGCTACTGTGAGTTACATGAGTGGCTGGCAGCCAGCGTGAGTGGATGGCAACTTGCAAGAGCTGTCGTGAGCCGCCGAGCAATGATCGGCGACCGATTGCCTCACCCAGGAAGAGTGCAATGATCATACCAACATGGGCCAGTGAAGTGATGTCCTCCACAACTAGACTGAAGAACAAAACAGCAATTTGTCTACCTGTCTGTTCTCCTTCCCCAATTCCCTAACGCTGCTCCCCTCCAATTCCCCAATAAAATGTTTGGAAAAAAAAGATGTCCTTCAGCAGGTGAGGGGATAAACAAACAGTGGTGTGTCCAGACAATGGAATATTATTCAACAGTAAAAAGAAATGAGCTATCAAGCCACCAGAAGACATGAAGAAACCTTAAATGCACATTGCTTGGTGAAGGAAGCATCTAAAAAGGCTATATACTCTGTGATTTTAACTCTATGACATTCTGGAAAAGGCCAAACTATAAAATAAAATAAAAAAAAAAAAAGATCAGTGGTTGCCAGAGGAGTAGAGAGAATGGAGAATGGGTGAGTAGGTGGAGTACAGGGCATTTTTAAGGCAGTGAAACTTCTACGATAGCCTAGTGGTAGATGCATGATGTTACGTACAATACAAAAAGTGAACCCTAATGTAAACGATGGATTTTAGTTAGTAATAATAATAATGTATCAATATTGGTTCCTCAATAGGAACTACCACACCACAGAATGCAAGATGTTAATCATAGGCGGAGCTGCCTGAGGAGGGAGGGGGTAGAGAGGGTGATATTTTAGAACTCTGTACTTTTCTGCTCATTTTTTTCTATAAGTCTAAAATAAAAGTGCTTTGAAAATAAAGTTTATTAAGAGAAAAAAAAAAGACTATTGCAATAAGGTTGGTGACTACTGCAATAGGGGGAGGTTGACTATGGAAATAGTGAGATGCCTCTGATCACAAGACCTGCAAATGTTTCCAAGATTAGTCAGAAAAGGGCTTTTCTTTTCTATGGAGGAGTAAACAAGGATATAAAGAACTGGGTGTGAGGGAGGCTGAAGGGGGTGGGGCAATCCAGCAGCTGAACAGGAAATATCTTTCCTTGTCCTCAGCCAGATTGGAGAGGGACTGTTTGGCACGCCAGCTTGTTGAATCTGAGGGATGAGCCAGATTTCAGGGTCCTGTGGGGCAGGAGAGACATTCGGGCAAGTTAATGTGACAGGCATTTTGTTCTGATTGGTCAGTGGAGACAAATCGTTCATCTAACCGTTTCTGAGACCTAGAACGAGAATTTGGAGGATTTGTGTTGGGCCTTGTCGTAGGTAAACAAGGAGGGCTTGAGGAGCCTTCTCTGAGTAATAGGGGAAAGGGTGATTCTTCGCAGTTTATCAAAAGACCACAAGAGAAGCTGGAATAGGCAGATTCATCCCTCACAGGCGCTGGAGCCACATACGATAGGCAGGGCCAGGCAGGTTGCAGGCCGAGAGAGGGAGGCAGGACCTGGGCCACATGCCTTAATTATGATCCATGGGTAAAATGCTTTAGTGTTCCTAGAACAAGGCTGCATTAGTCAATTCAAACCAAAAAGAATGGCGTTTTGGTAAGCTCCACAGGAGTTTTAGCTAAGGGGCACACGAAGGGGAAGGCCCTGAGAGGCGGGGAGGCTTTTGATCACAAGGGCTGTAATGGAAGTCATATCAGGAACTTATGTTTGCTTGTGACTCTGTAGGCTGTTATCTAGGACGTGCACTTGCTTGAGGGGGCCAATGTGAGTTTCAGGCCCTCCTCAGGCTGCTTAGTCAAAGTAGATACTGAGGAAGCAATACTATGGAGGAGCTTAGCAAAATTCTCAACATTTCTAGTTGGGGAAGGGTGGAGGGGAGGGTAATGGGGAGGGGTTTCTTGACCGTAGCTGTTTTCCAGGAGCATAGAGCTCAGGGAAAGTTCAACATTGTCAGCGTCCTTCCAAATTTTCAGGTGCTCGGTGTTGCCGCTACAGCATCCCACTTCAGTAACCTCTGGCCTCTCTGGGCTTCATGTCTTCATGGCGACAGGAGACACCACACTAGGCTATGAAGCCTTAGAAAAAATTATCGATGTCATGATATCAGCAAATTTGTTCTGTCAGGTTTGAACATCAGCTGAAAGGGATTAGGTCTGCCAATGCTTTGTCAACACTGCATGATGGTATATAAACTTCAATCATCTGACCACCTCCGGGAGCCACCTTTTTCTTTGTGAACTCTTGCGTCTATATATGTAATTAAAACTATTTTTTCTCTGTTAATCTGTCTCTTATCAGTTTGATTCATGGGCTCAGCCATTGAATCCGGGAGGGTAGAGGGAAAAAGATTTTTCCTCCCCTACACTGTCTAAGCTCAAGTTCTCTCTTCTTCTTTGAGTTACACATCCCTGAGCTATTCTGTATCTATGTGTGATGAACATGTTAATACACTTCTGCTTGTTTTTCTCTTGCTAATTCTTCTTTGTCAGTCTAATTTGCAGGGTTCCAGCCCAAGAACCTGGGAGGGAAGAGGAAAACAGTTTGTTTTCCTCCCTTATTCTGTAATAAATCTTACTGATGATTATTACTACGTGCTGAGTCTGTTCAGTCCTTTTAGCAAATGAGCAAACCTGAGAGTGGTCTTGGGTCTCCTCACCTCCATACTCTGACCCACGAAATATGTTGCAAACATTGTTTGGGAAAGGGAAGGATAAGGGGCAGGGGATGACAAAACTTTGGTGCTTGGTGGCTGTAGAGTCATTTGTGATATGCAATAGCAACTAAGCTACTGTCTGCTGGTAAGACATTTAAGTTACCTATGGAATTTGAAATTGAGAGCTCCAACTCTCTTGGAGCTCTCTCTCTGGCTGCTTTTGGCCTAGCTGACTAGCGAGGGAGAAAACTTTGCAGCCAGGGACATGCCTTGGGTTTTTATTGAATCCTCTCATTGGGAGGAGAAAGAGCTGAAATATTTTTAAATGTGAGCTTTGGATGGACCAAAAATATTAAAAGTTTGTATTTTTTTTCAAGTAGGAGGGGAAAAAAGGTTAATTAGTTCCCAGGGGGAGAAACAAAACAAAACAAAACAAAACTTGTTACAGTCATTTCTTCAGCCTGATTGCTGCCACTGCTTTAACAGGCATCCTCCTAACCCCCTCAAACGCTTGCATCCAGCCCAGGTCTTCCCAGGTAGCGAAAGTTAAGCCTGTCAGTGCTGAATTTACTGAGGAGTTTCAGTAAATTTGCAATGAGGAAAAAAAAAAAAAGGAGATGACTTTGTGTGTTTTGTGGCTATTACATTGGCATATATGATGAAGATTAATATAAACTATTATATGTTTATAATTTCATAAATGCCAGTGGGATCATCTCAATCAGGGAAAGCTGCCAAAATGAAAGAAAAAAAAGTGTTAATGGGGCACAACTTTGTTGCCTTTTGCAGTTTGTGCAGCGGTTGGAACTCAAATTTTGTGAATATTGGAGATGGAACAAGTCTCCGTAATTCATGATTTTTGCTGTGATGTTCCCCTTTTGGAGCCCTCTGGAAAAAGGGAGACAGCATAAAAAGAGGCCATCTCCATGTCGACTTAGAAAGTGTCCAAACCTGTGGAGAAGTTTCATGAGTTTGAGTCAAACTGACAATTGCCGGGAAGCAAAATCTCAATGGATTGAGAAGGTGCTCTGGAGAATGGCAGTTTTGCGGCTTCTTTTATACATTAGAATCAAAGGAGGAGATGTAAGGAGGGTTCCGGGAAATGGTGGTAGGCTAAGGGAGGCAGCACAGCGGTACAACTCTGGGATTGGATAAAAAGCATAATGCAGAGACACATACTTCTTTCACATTGGTGAGTACATGATAGTCAATAATTAACATTTACAGCACACAGAGATGGTATTTGGGGAACAAGATAACAGTGAGGGGTTCTGTAGTCTCATTCTCTGGTTGGTGGGTTGTGTCCTGAGGGGTCTGAAAAAAGGGATTACTCTGACATTCCAAGGGTATGTTATCTTAGATGCCAAAAGACAGTAGAAAGGCTCTCTCTTTCTGTCTCTGTCTGTCTCTTTCTGGTTGGCCATATTTAGGCCAGGAGCAGAAAACTTCTTATCTTAAAAGCCACTTAGTCTTGCTTTGTACGTTGTACCTGCTGGCTTGTAACTACAAGCCTTCAGCTGGAGAAACTGCCTGGAATGTGCAATAGAAACCATCTTATCCTAAAAGCCATCTTGTGTTACTTTGTACTTCATACCTGCTGGCCTGTGTTTGTCTCCTAGGGGCTTATGATCAGCAGACTCACTTAAGGTAAAGATTGTCCTTTGACCAGAAAGCTACAGACCCAGGATGTGACTACCCAGCATAAACTGCTTTTAGTTAGAAATTTTTATGTTCAGACCATCTTATGTGGTTAGTTTCGGTCTCTGAGTTTGTATGGCCTGCCATTGCTGGCCACCCTGAGCTTGTCAAGTTTAGTATGTGGCCCCTTTTTCATCCACATCCAGATGGAGACACACTTTTGGAGTTTGAAGAAGTGGGCCTGGGCAGTCCAGACGGCGGCCTGGGGGTCAGGATGTGGAATTGGAGGGCTTGGTCATGCCTGGAAACCCTTGGTTGTGAGAGACAATGCAACGAAACCTCCCCCCCCCCAACCCCAAAGCATTGAAGGGGGAACAGCCTGGTTTTACCCCGCCTATAAAACTCCATACTCCTTTTTGCTCGGGGAGGTTATGGTCTTTTCCAGCCTGACCTCCCGCAGCTCAATCATGCCAAATAAATTCTAATAGACCAATTTTGGTCTCCCACCGCGTGACTCTTTCCTCCGGCTGTGCCTAACACTTTCTCCACTTTCTCTCTCTCTCTCTCTCCCACCTCACTAGGCCCGTTCTCTTCCCCGAGACTGTATCACTAATAAACCCTGCTTGCATATTAATCAGCTTGCTGACCTTTGATGCTTCACTGCGTCAGCAAGAAGAACCGAGACCCCTGTAACAGTAGGGCACCCCTCTGTGGGCCCCTAAATTATAAAAACACCATGAATGCTGGCATGACTTTCTGGGTCACAAACAAATGCCCACAAGAAAGGACATTTCTCTGATTGACCATCTAAAATACAGCAGGAGATCAGCTATATATTTTTCATTGCAGAGGAGGAGAAAAAAACCTTTTTCCTCAATTGTCTTAGGTTTTTTTGACTGGAGTCCTGCAAATCAGAATGACAAAAAACAGATTAACAAGAGAAAAACAAACAGAAGTTCATAACATGTGCATCATGCATATTCATGGGAGTGCCTAGTGATGAAGAACTCAAAGGGATGGTTAGAACTTGGGCTTACATAGCATCCTAACAAAAGGACAATACATTTGTAGAAAAGTGACAAGTCAAAGGGAAGGAACTTTGAGCTTCTAGGGACTGCAAATTGTGGGAAGGTAAGTATATGGGGGAAACTAATGGAAGGTAACAGCTAGTTAGTAAGGCTTATTTGTTTAGACTCTTCCCAGTGCCATCTCCTTTCTGGCAACAAGGTTACCTCCTTCCTGGCACAGGAATTGGTTGGGGGACATATTTACAAGGGAATTTATCTTCTGCTTTCAGGCAGATAGGGGAGGGCCAAGAGCTCATCCTGTATCTACTTTTTCTCAATTGCTTTCAGCTCAAAATAGGCCTTATGCCGAAGTAGAGTACCTTGGGGGTGGCATAATCTGAGCCCCTTCATGATACAGAGGCTAGTTTTATTGTATTTATTTTTATTTTTTTAAAGATTTTATTGGGGCATCGGGGGAAGGGGAACAGACAAGTTGCTGTCCTTTTGTTCTTCAGTCTAGTTGTGGAGGACATTGCTTCACTGGCCCAAGCTGGCACCATCATTGCGCTCTTCCCGGGCGAGGCAGATCAGTCGCCGGCTTCTGGACGGCCGCTCACGCTGGCTGCTGGCTACACACGGTAGCCCATGGCAACCCACTGCCACAGGGGCTGCAGCCTACGCCATTGCCGGTGACTCATGGCAGCCCAGCTCCAGGTTGAGCTGTTGTTCAGCATCTTAGCTGTGGAGGGCAGTGTCACTGGCGCTCATATGTGGGATCCGAACCCTGGGCCCTCTGGCATCCCAAGCCAGCTCTTAACCATCGCGCCACTCAGCTGGCCCCCAGGGGCTAGTTTTATATCTGACTGGTGATTCCTATTGGAAGCTGCAAGGTGAGGGAGGACACATCATAGGGAGTATGACCCCCTTCTCTAATTCCTGACAGATTGAATCCTTGACCCCCTCTTTAGGCTCTCTCACTGCTGTTGACTTGCTGTTTTCAATGTTTCCAAACAGTTGCAGTCTGCAAGAACGGATTGATAGATAGCCCAACTACATGTCCATTACCTTTGGCCGAATATGCCTTCCTTAGTAAGGTACAGGGTCTGACTGTTACATGCAGTAACCCCAGAAAGCAGTCACTCTTTTCTAGACCCACTGTATACATAATCAGGATGGAGGGGTAGGGTGTGGTGTAAACCCACTTTGAAATGTTTTAAAAATTCAGGACTTTGTCCTGGCCCATCCCTGAACACGGTGTCTCTTTCTCTTTCTGGTGAAGTCGTAGAAAGTGAAAATGCTTATGTCCCTCTTACATATAGATAACCTCTCCTGTTGAACGGTCTGGGTGAGTATAGGAGATAATTGAAAATAATGAAAAGGCATGACTGCTGAATGGGACACTTTGATTTGTAATACTGAAGAAAAAAAATACTTCACACCTAGGGAGGCACAGAGGAGGGGAGTGGCATGCATTACTCTTTCTTCCTGGAAGCTTTCCTTCCTTTCTGAAGGAAATATCACCATGTAGCCTTTCCAAACCTCTGCTAGCGCTTTGAATTCAGACTGCTGCGCCCATGAGCACAAGGGATAACAATGGGGTGGCAGTAGTGGGGGCCAGCTCCTGAACTTCTGCCCAGAAAACCTCAGATGTCATCTTCACTCATGAGGGCAGGTGAACTGATGTCAGGGATGAGCAAATATTTGCAACTGTTAGGCAGTCCATCTAAAAACCAAAGACTCAGCTGAATTTTTGAGCTGGACTGGAACCATGGAAGACCACACAGGGGAGCCTATTTAACCTGTACTGCCTGACTGAGATACGCCCTGCTTGGGTTACTTGAACAATTGTAAACTCTGTTTCCAGGGAAACTGTGTGTCTTCTGGGATTGTACTTCTTATGTGTGTACTTGATGAACATAACAGTGCCTCAGCCCAGGAAAACAGCCAGGCCAGCTTTATCTTACTGGCCAGGGTTGTGCTGTGCCACCTGGTAAACAAGATTGTACAGAAACTTAAAGATGAAGCGTTTTTCCAAGTCCACCTGGACTTCCAAGATAGACCTTTATAATTAGTAGGATGGCTACATTCAGGATCCCTGAAGGGCATAACTGAGGTGAATACTACAAGATCTCACCCTGCCATGTGGGATCTTCCTGATAATACTTTGGCTGTAAAGACACCTTGGATAGGGACCAAACGGGATGGACGGTGCAGAAAAGCATGAGGTCAGAGACTGTGATTTTTAGAAAGGCCTGCTTGCAAGATTGGCCCTTAGCTGACATCTGGGAACTTGGAGTTTTGGAGTGTTCCCACCATTCTCTAACCGATAAGCAAAGTTTACTACGCCTAAACTGTTTGTGAAAATGATGTGGTTAATGCTGACACCTGCTTTTCTTTGGGAGTCTGGAGTTTGGGTATGTGCAAAGCAGAGGGTCCCTATGTGATAGTCTCCAGTGTAACCCTTGGGCATGGAGTCTCTCACTAGCTTCACAAGGTTTGTCACAATTCGACGCTGGAGGAATTCAGCAAATCCTGTGTGATTCTGCTGGGAACGAACGCTGGTAAACTTGTGCCTCATTTTCTTTATTCCTGGACCCACTTGCCTTTTCCCTGTGCTGATTTTTCTTTGTATCATAAATCTTAGCCATGTGTATGACTCTATGTTGAGACCTGAGAGTCCTACTTGTGAAAATCACCAGACCCAGGGGTTGTGCCAACATCTTAGAATTCTCACGGGAAAAATGCTGCAGCAGCTATTAGGAAATTACAACGTAATCTGGTGAAGCAAAGACGAGGAAGGACAGGCCAAGACTGGACAAGTGGATCTCTCCTCAATCTACCCAATTTCCTATGAGGATTCTTCTTTATGAGACTCTCCTTCCACAAATAGGCTGCCCTTAAATTCCCAAACCCTGGGAATACTGGCTAAGGACACAGCATCATTCTTGGGCAAACCTGGGTTAAGTGTCCATCCTCTAGCAGATCCCAGTTGCCGGTATGTTTCCACATAATTTAGGAAAGAAAAAGAGCAGGGACATCAAAACTCTTCTGTTTATTATCTCAGATTGGAATCAGTGTTTCTCCATAATCATGGGTGAGTGTGCATGTGGCAGGGTGGGGTTTGGCTGTGAAATGGTATTTGGCAGGGAGGCAATTGGCAAGGTATTCCTGGGTGCACAGTAACCCTGGTCTGCAGTAGCAGCTGCTACCTGGGCACTGGGCTCAGCCGAGGCTCCTGAGGTGGAGTGAGAGTCAGAGTTCCCACAGGATGGGCTGGCTACACAGTGAAAGGGTTGGTTCCAAAGAGAAGCTAAATGACCATGTCGAGGATAGCATGGCATGGCTGTAGCGATTACCCACCATCCTGAGCAAGAGAAACTTTGGGAATTAATATTACTCTTAGTCACACATGCAAGCCACACAGTTACTTCATTCTTCAGTGGAAAAAATTTAATTTATCATAGCGTTACTATCAAGAATACATATTTTTTGCAGTATCACTGTCAAGAATACACACATATATACATGGCTGAAGTCAAAAGCAACACTTAAGGGGTATTGCAGGACTGGTCAACAGTTAGTCTTCCAGGAGGCCCAGAAGGTTAAGTAGTAATGGGAAGATGGATGTGAGTTTCTGTTGGTAGACAGTCACCGTAAGGATCCTTGGCAAGCAGGGCAGAAATGGGGGATTTCTGGTGAACTCTGCCAACTGAGAACTAATCACATCCTGCAGGTCTGCAGTGCCATTTCTAGTAGTCCTTTGTCATAAGACCTGCAGACTGGAGAACTGTGTATGGCTGGTATGGACAGGGTGACAGACGTGAACAAACAACTCTCTAACAATGTGCCTTAAAGCAATAAGCTAGACTACCTTGTTCAGCAAGTTCAGATTGGGGAGCTCCTGCCTTCCCACCCTTCCCCCCTCATGACCACTCTTTCAGGCTTCCTCCTCTCTGTTCCATTTCAGCTCAGGGCTTGAGAAGCTATCCGAGAGGAGAGCTATCTGTGCCCTGGTCTACTTCTTCAAGCTCTGATGTTGGCAGGAAAAAGCTGCTTATGCCTGAAGGGCTGTTCCTTAGCAGGTAGCCTAGTTCTTTCTCAAAACATTTGGCTGCTTCCAGCAGATCTCCATTCCTCTTGTGAATTAATCCTTGGCGGTACCAAGAATTTGGTGCATTTTGTGGAAGCTGATTT
This sequence comes from Hipposideros armiger, assembly GCF_001890085.2. NCBI lineage: Eukaryota > Metazoa > Chordata > Mammalia > Chiroptera > Hipposideridae > Hipposideros > Hipposideros armiger. The sequence goes on from NW_017732648.1 coordinate 52,986, forward strand.
TCAGCTGTGTTCTGTGGTTGGTATTTCATCTTTTCCTTCTCAGTTGATTTTGTGCTTATGGACAAACCCTTTAAACATTGTTGGACAGGAGTGTCTTCAGACTCCCCATCATGCTCCTGTAAGTTATAATAGCACTGATGGAGTTGTTTCCTTTCAGTATCGGGGAGCTCCCTATGACAGAAAGCTGTCTGATAACATTCTGCTTCCAGCTCAGTGGGATCAGAATATGCATACAAAGGATTTAGTCCCTTCTCAATAGCTTTATTCAAATAGCCCATAGCATATTTGTTTAGTTCTTCAAGCTTCTCTCTATTCTTACAAGCTTCAGAGTACCCTGTGCTCTGAATTTGTTTGGCTTTCTTCCTATAGCAGCATGCAATCTGGTGATAGATGTAGGCACTGTTTGGCATGGATTCCAACGCCTTTAGAAACAGTTCAATAGCTTTGTCTATATCACCTTTTTTTTTGGTAAAATTTGGCTGCATTGTAAAGGACATCTGTTTGGCGAGGCGCTTTCTCCAGGGCCTCTACCACCAATGGCTCCCCTTCAGTTTGTTTATTTATCTTTTGCAATTTCAGGGCCAAGAGAACTTTGACATACTGATTGTCAGGATTGAGCTCAATAGCCTCCTTCAGAACACTGACAGAGCACTGCTTCTGTGGTTTCTCATCTAGACGGTACAACGCGATTGCCAGCCCAGAGGAGAATTCTGGATTGTTGGGTTTCTCTTCCAGAGCCTTCTCAAAATATACCTTTGCCCTTTCATTTTGTTTTCCTCCACACTGCAGCAGTGTCCACCCTTCTTCAGAGTCAAGTTCAGGACACTCAATACTGTAAGGATTTGAAAACTTCTCGCATACTTGTTTCACCTTGTCTACATAAGCCTGAGCTTCGGAGAATCTGCCCATGTGATAGTAGATCCAGGCGTAGTTTCCCCAGGTGACCACACTTCTGATTTCTGCTTGGTCACCATGCACTTGCTGGGTTAACTCTTCAGCTTGCTTTAAGCATTCCAGCGCTGCCTCGTTTTGACCACCTAGGTGTTTTATGTAGGCCAGCAAGTTGTACATGGTAGCTTTGAACTCAGTGTTTAAAAATTCAATCTGGTTACACACTCTGTCTTCCAGATCAGGCGAGACACTTTCTTCATTAAATAAGTTCCATGTGAAATGGCATTTCAGTTGTGGAAGGATTTTCTCCAGAGGGTTCTTATTGACCTCACTGTGGAGAAAATAAACATGGTCACTGTGATGTGCACCTGCCAAGCATTGCACCCTGTGATGCAATTACATGCTAATTGTATGTGTCACCTTGACTAGGCCTTTATGATGCCCAGATATCTAGTTAAAACATTGTTTCTGGGCATGTTTGTAAGGGTGTTCCTGAGAGATTAGCATTTGAATCAGTAGACTGAGTAAAGCACATTACCCTCCCCAACATCCCATGTGTTGAGGGCCTGAGTAAAACAAAAAGGCAGAGGAAGGGTGAGGTTGCTCTCTCTGCCTGGATGCTGAGCTGGGACATTGGTCTTCTCATTCCCCCAGACTGGGACTTAAACCATCGGCACTCCTGGTTCTCCAGCCTTCAGACTTGGACTGGGACTTAATATTATTAGCCCTCCTTTAGTTCACAGGCTTTTGAACTCAGACTGGAACTACACCATTGGCTTTCTTATGTTTGCATCTTGCAGACAGTGGGTCATGGCATGTCTCAGCCTCTATAATATCACGTCAGCCAATTTCTTATTATGAATCTCTTTTTCTCTAGCTCATTCTAAATACATAAATAATGTGCCAGGGATAAGGGGTGGGGGAAAAAAACAGGGAAAGGTTGGTAAAAGGGTACACGCTTTCAGCTATGAGATGAAGAAGATCTGAAGATTTACTGTATAACTGGTGACTATAGTTGATAACACTGTACTGTATAATTGAAGTTTCTGGAAAAAATACTATTGCCTTTCTAAAAATCAATATGCTATTGGCCAAGGTTTCCTCACTTACTGATTTATATCATGTGTGTTTGAGAGTTGCTCTAAATACTCTTTATATGTATATGTATAAAGTTTACTAAATTATTGTACAATAACTAAATTCAGATATTCAAAGGGAGGACAAACAAGCAGGTAGAATGATGGCTGCAGTAATTTGACAGAGAGAATGTCTAAGTTCAGGTGAAACATGGGGAGTTGAATGCCCTTCCTACCTGGAGATTGTGTATCTAGTAGAAAACATTGAGGACGTGGGAGTCCCTCTGGCCCAGGAAGAGATTTCTCATGGCCTCAAACTGCAGCCATGAGATTTTGCTGATCAAAGCAGATAAAAAACAGCACCGCTACTTCTTAGGAAATATGCAGAATCAACCCACGTATAGTCTTTCCTTCTTCTCCTGCTCCTCAACCTGAATGGTGACAGACAGCCTGTTGGTGCTGCTGACGGTATGCAGCATACATGCCACATCGCCTTCCAGGGTCTAGTCAAAGCTACTACTAGAACAGAATGTTGAAATTTTCAGAAAGAGACCTTGTTTAAATGGTAAGAGTAGGAGTTTCCCGGGAAATCTCTGGGCAGCTTGTACTACAGACGCTCTGCTTATGTTCCAGAGGACTGCATGAGGGGACAGGCAGACCTCATGCCTACCTAGTTGGTCAGAACAGGCACAACCCAAGAAGCCCATCACTTCAAAAAGTGAGCCAAGACTCCAAAGTTTCCACCAAAACTATTAAAACTGATAAATGAATTTAGTCAAGTAGCAGGATACAAAATTGATATCAGAAATCAGTTGCATTTTTATATGCCAATAATGAACTACTAGAAAGAGAAATTAGGAACACAATCCCATTTATGATTACATCAAAAACATAATACTTAGGAATAAATTTAACCAAGGATTTAAAAGGCCTGTACTCAGAAAGTTATAAGACATTGAAGAAAGAAATTAAAGAAGATACAAATAAATGGAAACATATACTATGCTTATGGATAGGAAGAATTAATATAGTTAAAATGACCATACTACCCAAAGTAATCTATAGATTCAATGCAATCCCTATTAAAATATCAATGACATTTTTCACAGACTAAAACAAATAATCCTAAAATTTATATGGAACCAAATAGACCCCAGATAGCCATGGCAATTCTGAGAAATAAGAATAAAGTGGGATGTATCACACTACCTGATATCAAATTATACTACAAGGCTATACTGGCATAAAAACAGACACATAGGTGGATGGAACAGAATAGAGAGTCCAAAAATAAACCCATGCCTGGGCCGGTTGAGTAGCGCGTTGGTTAAGAGCTGGCTTGGGATGCCAGGGGGCCCCAGTTCAGATCCGACATATGAGGGCCAGTAACACTGCCCTCCACAGCTAAGATGCTGAACAACAGCCCAACCTGGAGCTGGGCTTCCATGAGTCGCCGGTGACAGCGTAGGCTGCAGCACCTGCTGCAGTGGGTTGCCATGGGCTACCATGTGTAGCCAGCAGCCAGCATGAACGGCCAGCAGCCGCCGTGAGCGGCTATCCAGAAGCTGGCAACTGATCTGCCTCGCCCGGGAAGAGTGCAATGATGGTGCAAACTTGGGCCAGTGAAGCAACGTCCTCCACAACTAAACTGAAGAACCAAAGGACAGGAACTTGTCTGTTCCCCTTCCCCCAATTCCCCAATAAAAAAATCTTAAAAAAAAAAATCCATGCCTATATGGCCATTTAATCTATGACAAAGAAAGCAAGAATTTACATTGGGTTAAAGACAGTCTATTTAATAAGAAGTGTAAGGAAAACTGGACAGATACATGCCAAAAAAAAAATGAGACTGGACCACCTTCTTATGCCATATACAAGAACAAACTCAAAATGGATTAAAGACGTCAACGTAAGACCCCAAACCATAAAACTCCTAGAAGAAAATATAGGAAGTAAACTCCCAGACATTACCCTTAGTAATATTTTTACTGATATATCCCATTGGGTAAGGGAAACAAAAGAAAAAATAAACATATGGGATTACATCAAACTAAAAAGTTTTTTCACAGCAAAGGAAACTGTCAACAAAACAAAGACA
>NW_017732648.1:63754-77184 GCF_001890085.2 Hipposideros armiger
GAGCTGTTGTTCACCATCTTAGCTGTAGAGGGCACAGCGTCACTGGCCCTAATGTGGCATCTGAACTAGGGCCCTGCTGCTCAGAGCTGGTGTCCCAAGCCAATTCTTAACCAACGCACCACTGGGCCGGCCCCAGAAATATTTTTTAAAAGGAGCTTCATCCAGTAAGTGTATCTGTGGGAGACAATTTACACCTAGAGTCCTGGATTTAATTCTGTGTGTTCAGTTTACTAGCTGTGGGATTATCCATGAGTCAAATCACTGAAGCTGAATTTTCTTTTGCCTCATACTAAATGTAGGAAACCAAGCCCTGGAATAATCCTGGAGCAGTTTAAATCTTTGAGGTCTAAGGCAATCATTTAGTTTTCTTAGCTGTAAAATAGGAAATAATAACACGTAATATTGTTTGATGGCTGTCTAGCTAACTGATAAATTTATGTATTTATGCTTTGAGATCTGAAGGAGTAATATTATCCTAAGAGATTTTTTTTTCATTTTTATAAAATTTCTGAAGTGTTTCTCAGAGTGAACCTCCCGCAAATGTGCCGCTTTGGCATGTGGACTATTTTGAGGGGAAGGCGATTAAGAGTGAGAAAACTTGAAAAGCTTTTACCCCTCTCTTAACTACCTAAAAGAATTTAGATAGGTACATAACAGTGCAAACAAATTTAGAGGTTAAAAATAGAAGGTGAAAAAATAGAAGCTTGCTTTCTTTATATACATTTGTAATGAATATTCATTCTTTTCTTAAAGTTATATTAAAATATAATTCACATACCGTACAATTCACCCATTTAAAGTACACAATAGTTTCAGCATTTCACAGATCTGTGCAACCATTACCACAATCAATTTTAGAATATTCTCATTACCCCCGAAAGAAACCCTACATCTCATTTGCTGTCACCTCTAATCCCACCGTCCCTCCCAGCCCTAGGCAACCACTAATCTACTTTTGGCTCTATAGATTTACCTACTCTGGACATTTCATATAAAAAGAATCATACAGTATGTGACCTTTTGTGACTGGCTTCTTTCACTTAGCATGTTTTTGAGGTTCTATCTATGTTGTAGCATATATCAGTAAATACTTATTTTTATTGCCAAATAACATTCCACTGTATCGACATACCTTCTTTAATTTATCGATTCATCAGTTGATGGATCCACTTTTGGGCTATTATGAAGAATGCTGTTATGAACGTTCATGTACAAGTTTATGTGAATATATGCTTTCAGTTCTCTTGCGTATATACCTAGGGATGGAATTACTGCGTCGTATGGTAACTCTATGTCTAACAATTTGAGGAGCTGCCAAACTGTTTTCCAAAGTTGCTGCACCAATTTACATTAAGTATTTTAGTCATTGAGGATTTCTCTTTTTGCAGCCTCCCAAGAAGGTGTAGATTACTCACAATGAGACAGCCACACCGTGAATTATAAGGAAAATTTCTAATTTGTCAAACCAAATTACTCCCTCTTCCCCAAAATGAATAAAGGATGGGGAAGTGGTGGAGGCAGGGAGGAAACAGGAGCACATGGTCTCTAGTTGGAACCCACATTTCCCAGGTTGAAATCGAAGATTGATTGTGCACATGGTAGGGATCCTAACACACTCTTATTTGTGTTATTCTAACCCTGCCACACTTCCTGTCACACTGGACACAGATGGTGCGAGTCAGTTGACATGAGGTGGGAAGGAAGATGCAGATGGAGCATGACTCAAAGTCTGGCCCCTAAGGGCTGAGTTTGAGCTCTAGCGAAACAGGGGTTACAAGCTGAAGCTGACGAATCTTTCACTTAGGACTCTGAGGCTAAGAAACAATTGATACGGCTTGGAACCCAGACAGGGATGAGAGAAATTCTCCTCACTGATTCACAGGCACTATTACACATGAGAACATCTTTGTCAGGGATTGCTGTCGAGGTGGCAATCAAATACATAGACTGATGACGTGTATGGAAGCTGCTTTGTGGGCAGAGGACATTGATGGGTGTGGGTGCTGAACATTACAAATAGCTGATAGGATCAGACAGTTCTGACAGACTAGTTCATCAACACCTAGGAGACACCTACTGCGGGGGTGGGGGGAGAGCATGATATTTACCTGGGTGAGCATATGAGGAAAGTCAAATGTCCTGCGCTGGGAGATGTGGTTAGGAGCCAGGGAATTACAAGTCATTCCAATTAATGTGGCTCCATTTGTTCCCNGTCAGTAGCTCTGGACACACTCAAGCACTTGGGCAGACTGAATACTACGGCTCTTGGCAGGACCAGATATTCTGGTCAGCCCTACTCATGGAGGCACAACTAACATTACTCATGCCCGGGGGCCCATTAGGTAGAAAAGAGTAATCTAAGGCACTTGGTAGTGAAGTTCTTTTACCCCTCCATCCCCAACCCTATCCCCAATTTGAGACTGCAGAGCATTTGGGAGCCCTTGGGTCTTCCTTTTTTCACTCCCTGAATGGTTACTAGGACCCTTCCTCCCCAGGTAATCAACCTCTCTCAATCCCTCCTCCTACGTGTTTCATGGGCAGTGCTTCTTTTTCTCTTAGTTCTCTCTTTCTTGAGTCTCTATGTGATGGCAGAGCTCCAGCAGGTCTACACGCATTTTTTCAAAATCAAGTTTACTAAGATTATACTTCACATACAATAAAATGCACTCATTTTAAGCATACAGTTTAATGAGTTTTGACAAATGTATATAGCCCTGAAGCCACCACCACTACCTCTTTATCATCTGCAAAGATCCCCGTGGATCTTCCTAGTCAGTTCCAACCCCATCCTCCACCATCCTCCTGGCAAACATTGCTCTGCTTTCCATCACTAGAAATTAGATCAGTATAAGAAAAGAGATTACTAGCTCATTAAGTTTTGAAAAGAAATTATTTTCTGCTGCTCACCAGCTCTCATCACGGGAATAAAAATCAACTTTAAGCTTTCAGTTTGTTTTCATATAAGAGATGGGAAAATGCCCATCTGTAAGAATCGCTTCTTCTACTTCACACCTTGAAGTGATCAAACTATCAGGGCAAAACTCCCCTCAATGTGAGTGGCGTTTGCACTACTGCACTACCAATTCCATCCTTAATAATATCTGCTGAAGAGAAGTGCTGCCTTTAGAAATGACAAGAAAAAAAGCTTTTTAGTCCTTCAGGGAAAAACAACAGCAAAAAAAACCCCATAGTCATTCCCTTAGGTCTAACACTGAATCAGCAAACTTTGCGCCTGACTGGATCTAACCACCCCTGCCAAGCCTACCTCTCATTCCAGCTCCTGGCTCCCAGCTCCACCAGCTGTTCCACTGACAGTTCTAGAAGTTTAAGGAGCTGAGGGCATTTACCAGAAAAAGCCACAGAAATAAAAAGCACCCATACAGATAAAGGCATGTTTAGTCCATAAGTAACAGGACAAACTCAGGAACTTGTCTGAACCTGAGAAACTCAATTTGCATTCAAGATCACAGGTGTTTATGCATTTTATCTCACTGACCTCATGATGGTGACCTGCTTTCCTGCTGGTCTGAAAAGCTGGGGTCTGAGCTGATTTGCTCTTCAGAAATCTTCCTTAGTGTGCTTCAAGTAAATGCCAAAGGAGCTATATAAAGGCAAATTGGGCGTGGTGGGGGAATGCATCAGCTGATGTTTTCTCTCATTTCTCAGTGATTGCCTTTCCAGAAAGGGAAGAGGAAATGGAAAGTGAAACTGACTTTAAATCAAGAGGGAGAAAAGAAAACTGAAGGTTGAGGTCTGTTATGACTTACAGAAGTACTTTGTTTACAATCATGGCTCAAACTACAGACCCCACTCCCACTGACCACAAATCTAGGCTGGGTCCCAGGAAGCTGTATTTTTTTTTATAAGTTAAGCACTGCCTAGTTTTGTTTTTTAATTTTATTTACTTTTTATTTAAAGATTTTATTGGGGAATTTGGGGAGGAGAACAGTGTTGGGGAATTGGGGAAGGGGGCCTGCCAAGTTGTTGCTCTTCAGTCTTCGTTGTGGAGGGCGCCAGTCACCATCTGGCTTCCCTCCGGCAGCTCGTGGCCTCTAAGCTCAAGGTGCTGTGTTCAATCTGTTGCGGGTGGGCATAGCCACCATCCCATGCAGGAGTCAAACCCAGCAGCCTTGTTGATAAGAGTGCACACTCNCTGTGCTATAAAAAAGAATGCAATCTTACCATTTGCAACAACATGGATGGACCTAGAGAATATTACGCTCAGTGAAATAAGTCAGACTGAAAAAGACAAATACCATATGATCTCACTTATATGTGGAATCCAAAGAACAGAATAAACGAGCAAACAAAACAAACAGACACAGAGATACAGAGGAAAAACTGACAGTTGCTAGATGGGAGGAGGGTTGAGGGATGGGGGAGAAGGGGAAGGGATTAGAAAGTACAAATTGGAAGTCACAGATTAGGCACGGGGATGTGAAATACAGTATGGGGAATATAATCAATAATGTTGTATAGATTATGTAGGGTGTCAGATGGGTACTGGACTTCTCAGGTAGATCACTTCATAGATTGTGTAGATGCCTGACCAATGCGCTGTATACCAGAAGCTGATGTAGAATAATATTGAGTGTCAAATATAATTAAATATATGCATATATATATATATATATATATATATATATATATATATGGTCATGGGATGTAAAGTACAGCATAGGGAATATCGCCAATGATATTATAGTAACAATGTATGATGTCAGAGGGGTAGTAGGCTTGGCAGGGTTATCACTTTGTGAGGGGAGTGAATGTCTGATCATTATGTTGTTCTGCACACCTGAAACTAATTAAAAAAGAAGAAAAAAAAGTGAGCCAAGGAACCCTCCAGAATAGTACTTCTTACATCTTAATGTGCACATGGGCCAAATCACCTGAGGAGCTTGTTAAAATGCTGGGTTCAGGTCTGGGATGCTGCCTTTAAAACAACCTCTCAGGGATGTTAGACTCACAACACACTGTGAGTAGCGAGGGTGTCAATCACTAGTTTTTCGTCCCTAAAGTAGCCCTTCAATAGGCAAGCCTTGCTTTATGTCAACATCCTTCCCACCCCTCCCAATCCCCGCCCACTTGAGGCTTCCTCCACTCCCATTTACACACATACAAGACAGGGAGCAATTTATAGGAAGTGCCTGTGGTCCTCTTTAAATACTTATTCCCCTGCCCCCCCCCCACGGCCCCCAGGCTCTATTTCTGATCTACTCAATTAGGATTCCAGAATGCAGGGCCCAGGAATTTGCACTGTAACAGGGCACTCTGGTTGGTTGTGATACTGGGCACCTGTAACACAGTTTGAGACTCTGCAACACTTTCTCCCTGTTCACAGGGGAGGGCTAGCAGGTCAATAAGAAGATATAGTCCTCAATTCTGAAAGAGCAAATTGCAAGGTAGAAATGACCTCATTAAGAACTGGAGTTTTGGGGTGGCCGGTTAGTTCAGGTGGTTAGAGGGCAGGCTCATAACACATGGACCAAGGAGCTGCGCCCGCCCACAACTAGATTAAAAGAACTGCTTGACTTGGATCTGATGGGTCCTGGGAAAACAGTGTTCCCCAATAAAATTTCAAAAACAAAAACAAAAAGATTTTTAAAAAAAGAACTGGAGTTTTGCAGTGCTGAATTAGTTGTTAGCACATTTGCTGAGAAGTAAACATGCTTTTAAAATAACCACAACAGAACTCATAAACACCTCTGATTTAGTCTATAAGAAACAAAAGAGGGCCCAGGACCTCCAGTAACTGTCCTCCAGGCCTGCACTCTCATTGCCCAAATTTTGCCTGAAAGGATCTGAGCAGGTTTTCCCTGTAGACTCTCAGCAAGCTTCATCCCCTTCCCAGCTGCTAGTGCTGCTGGGAACATGTCCCCTCAGTGTCCTTAGGCTGCCTGCCTCTCTGAACAGAAAGAGCCATGGGAACAAAAATGCATGAATTGGTAAGATTGATTTATGATCAAGTCAGAGAAAAGCATATTTAACCTATANTCTCTCCAACGTGCATTTTGACTGCCTCCAGGATGTGGCATAAAACAAAATTGGGAGCACTTCATTTCTCATAATGGAGTTCAAAGGAAGAGAGGAATGTAGGTGAAAGCAGATGTTAACAAGATTTGACAGGGAGAAGGGCAGTAGCCCACCCATTGTTGGTGTGAGGGCAGGGGGTATGTGTGCACGAGGGTGCATGGTGGTGGGTGTCAGGATGTAAGCTGAAGTCCTGGCCTCTTAAGTAGCTTAAAGTAGAAAAAAAAATGTTCTATTCAGTGGCTATGATGTTAGACCAGTCTGAGTTATTGGAGCCAGTTCATACCCAGTATAACTTTTTGTTTATCCATAGCTGAGTCTGGAAAACTAAAGGTACAGCAAAATTTCAGAAAAACAAGAACATCTCTTTGTGTTGCATCACATCTAAGTTATTTATTAACGAAATCTGTGGCTTTTATCAGGAATATATACTATGCATACACTGATGGTCTCAAGAGCACACAACACTATTTTTAATGCAGAAAATAACACAAAAGCCATTGTGACAGTAGTTGGAATTTTTAATTTGAAAAAACCTTGAATTTTATATGAGGTTTTAATTGCTTAATAAAAGTGTTAATGTATACTTAAATTTATTGAAATGTATTTTACATATAACATTGTGTCAATTTAAGGTGTGCAACAAGTTGATTTTATACATTTATATATTATAATGTGATTGCCATTTTTCCATAGTTAACACCTCTCTCACACTGTGTAATTATTATATTTTTGAGGTGGAAGTAATTAAGATTACTGATGATTATAACACAATATTGTTGTCTATATCCACTGTACTGTGCGTTAAACCTCCAGGACTTCTTTATCTACTAGTTGCAAGTCTACCCTTAAACAACATCTCTCCTATTTTCCCACCTGTACCAGTCTCAGGTAACTACCATTTCAATTTAAACTAATTCCAACAGGCAAACATTTTGCAACCCAGAAGGTGACTGAATGATAGTCTCCTGCTGGGTCCACTGACTGTTTTGGGTCACACCAACCTGGCAGGCTAGTCAGTATCTATCTAGAAAATCCCAATTGGCCCAAACATACTATGAATGTGGGGGTTTTCATTAAAATTTTCAGGGTTAAAGGAACTTTTTTTTTTTTTAAAGATTTTTATTGGGGAATTGGGGGAAGGGGAACAGACAAGTTGCTGTCGTTTTGTTCTTCAGTCTATCTAGTTGTGGAGGATGTTGCTTCACTGGCCCAAGCTGGCACCATCATTGCGCTCTTCCTGGGCGAGGCAGATCAGTCGCCGGCTTCTGGACGGCCGCTCACTGCGACTGCTGGCCACTCACGCTGGCTGCTGACTACACACGGTGGTAGCCCATGACAACCCACTGCCACAGGGGCTACAGCCTACGCTGTCGCCGGCGACTTAACAGCAGCGCAGCTCCAGGTTGAGCTGTTGTTCAGCATCTTAGCTGTGGAGGGCAGTGTCACTGGCCCTCATATGTGGGCCATATGATCCGAACCGGGGCCCTCTGGTGTCCCAAGACAGCTCTTAACCATCGAGCCACTCGGCCGGCCCTAAAGGAACTTTTATATCACCTAATATACATTTCTAATGGGGGAAAACTCCCCATTACTGATGTCATTTCCCAAGACCTCTGTTCTGCTGCTTTCTTATCATTTTGAACCTGAGCTCATCAAAGTTTTTTTTTTTTTTTAACAAAGTAAGTCTTCATCTTATAAAGAAATTTTCCTAATAGTGGCAAAGACAGTGAAAATTTCTCCATATGGTTACAATCTACAATGACAAACCAGCATTCCTCTCTCTCTTTTGCCTACTACTCTGTTCCTATGCCTACTGATGAGACCTTCATTTTTCCACACAAGTTTTAAAGAAATGTATTATTTTGGATTCTAGCATATTGTACAGAATCCCTTTTTTTATTCTTCACTTCGTATTATGATTACCGGGAAAGCAGAGTGGAGGCAAATTCTCCCCTGTGCCTCCTAAAACTCTTGTACTGTGATTGCCTAACTCCATTGGTTGTCCGAGATATTTCCCTTCTGGACTGGACCTAGTCTCTGCTCTCCTGTTTTCAAACTATGTTCCCACTTCAGTTAATGGGACAATTGAACTCCTGTTGTATAGGACAGTTGAGGTTGAGGATTATCTGGGGTGGAGGAGAGAGAAGGCAGAGCGAGAAAGAGAGAGGACAGCTAGCCCTGTCCAAGCTTTGGTTTCCCAGCCTTTGGATCGATACAGAACATTCCTGCACAGGGTCTCAAATGACTCCAAGGATGGAAAAACATTGTCAAAATGGACCATTGTGTTATAGATGCGAGGGATCTGCTTTACATAGACATAGAAACAAACCCACAGCATCACCACATGGAGGATGACTAAGAGAATGTCACAGAGCAAACTGCACCCCAGAAGTCAGGTGGGAAATAGCCCCTTTTCCCAGCCACAGGGCCTGCTCACCAATCTATCCCTCTCCCAGACTCCCTGAGCAATTCAAGTGTTAAGTCTTGGTCCAACAGAGTTCTCCCATACTCCTAATCCAGTACTATGGGCCAGTGTCTTAGTCCACACCTATGCCATACTAGTTGTTAAATATTTTGAACACCAACTTGGTGGAAGGGTTTCAGCTGTCTTCTAGCAGCAATCCTATAGGCACCATATCCTGATTCCTCATTCCTCAGCTAAAGATGCTGAAGGGACAAGGCATCCAGAGTCCAAGTCTCTCTCGGAGGTTTCATCTGCAGGCTGCCTTTCCCCATTCAGCTCCTCAAGAAATGCCAAGAGATGCAAAGTCTCAGGATCTGCTCTATTTTTAGAAAGCCTGGTTTTGGCAATTCTTTGCAGTTTGTTTTTCATTTTTTCTTTCTCCTTTGTCTCTTGGTTTATTTTCACACCCTCCATAAAATGGTGGATGGCCTTGTCTTCGCACTTCATCTGGAACCGCTGAAAGTTGCCATATCGCAGATGGAGCACTTGTTTGTCTACAGGCATAAGCTCTTTGCTGAATTCTTTTTGGAAGTAATATTCTGCTTCTTCATACTTACCTGCCTGTGCACAGAGGCAGGCAAGATAGGAGCAGACATGGTGGAGATTTCCATTGAGCTCATCAGCTCTCTTTAAATAACTCACAGCTTGTTCTATTAGTTCCTGTAACTCTTCTCTTTCCCCATATCTTCCATTCTCTCCTGTATTCTGATACGCGTGGACTTTTGCCCTATAGCATGCCCCAATATGGTAATGCAGGTAGGCATTGTTTGGCATATATTCTAAAGCCCTTTTAAGCAGTTCTATTGCAGTGTCTTGGTCATTCTGTTTTCGATACAGCATTGCGGCAGCACGAAGCACATCGGTTGCATGTGGGGCTTTCTCCACAGCTTCTTCAACTAACCTCTGTCCTTCACCTTCCTGGTTCATCTTCTGCAGCTTCAGAGCCAGGAGGGCTTTAACATACTGGTTGTCAGGATTGTCAGGATTCAGCTGAATGGCTTGACGCAGGGCGTCAATGGGATTCTGAGGTGGTGACCATTTATCCAGACGGTAGCTTGAGATAGCCAGTCCAGAAGTGAATTCCGGGTTCTTTGGGTTCCTCTCCAGACACTTCTCAAAACACACTTTTGCCCTTTCAGTGTTCTTTCTTCCACACTTCAGTCGTGACCATCCTTCTTCACAATCTATCTCAGGACTCTCAATTCTGTAAGGGCTGGAAAACTTCTTGCACACGTGTTTCACCTTGTCTACATAAGCCTGAGCTTCGGAGAGCCTGCCCATGTGATAGTAGACCCAGGCGTAGTTTCCCCAGGTGACCAGGCTTCGGATTTCTGCTTGGTCAGCATGCTCTCGCTGGATTAACTCTTCAGCTTGACGTAAGTATTCCAGTGCTGCCTCGTTTTGGCCTCTGTGGTGTTGGATGTAGGCCAACAAGTTGTACATGGTAGCTTTGAATCCGCTGCTCCGAAACTCAGTGTGGTTACACACTCTGTCTTCAAACTCATCCAAGGAACTTTCTCCCTCTAACAAGTTCCAGGTGAAATGGCATTTCAGTTGCTGTAGGCTGCTCTCCAAGGAGTTCTTTGTGGTCTCACTGTAGGGAAAAGCAGAAAGATGGACATTTTGAGCCATAGCACAGATTCACCTGGTAAGAAATTCTCCTCCTCTGAAAGGGTATATACCTCAATCAAAAAAGAACAATATTTCTTTTTTTTTTCTTTCTATAGTTTGGCATGTGTTAAATGCCTAGGGAAGTAGTGATCAGATGACTGTGGGCAGCAGAAGAATTATGCAGAGAGAGAAGAGGACTGAGGCACATTTCCCTAAATATGGCCATTTCTCTTAAGCAGCGCTGGCCCTCTGCTTTCTCTTTGTGAGGGCCTCTGCAGAGGCCAAATCTGTGGGGACTGATTTCAGCAGAGGTTTTTTTGTACTTTTCAAGAAGTAAGGCTATTTAATCGCTTTTTCTTTCTTTCTTTCTTTTTTATAAAGATTTTATTGGGGAATTGGGGGAGGGGAACAGACAAGTTGCTGTCCTTTCGTTCTAGTTGTGGAACACGTCGTTTCACTGGCCCATTTTGGTATTATCATTGCGCTCTTCTCGGGTGAGGCAGTCGCTTGCCGGCCATTGGAAGGCCACTCACGGTAGCTCACAGCAGCCCACTGCAGCTTCATTGCAGCCTTCGCCGTCACTGGCGACTCTCAGCAGCCCAGCTCCAGGTCGAGCTGTTGTTCACCATCTTAGCTGTAGAGGGCGCCCGTCACCGGCCCTCATGTGGGATCTGAACCTGGGCCCTGCTGCTCAGAGCTGGCGTCCCATCCCAACTCTTAACCAACCGGCCCTTAATAGCTTTTTATATCTGATTTTCCTCCTACCTAGCATTTACTTTTGTATTTTGAAAATTTTAGCCTTGCAATTTTCTCTTCTTTTAATGTTTTGCCATCCTGATTTTAATCTCTTTGTTACCCCTCTGATATTAAACTCCATTTTATTGTTTGTACTTTTAATTTCTTAGTTGTCCTTAATTTTTCTTTTTTATATTTATTATTTTCCATTTCCTCTCTAATTATTTGAGCTTTTGATGTATTCTTAAGTGGTTTTCTTTGTTTATCTAAGCCTTTTTATCAAATCACTTTTGTCTTGTCCTTTTTATTATTTTGATATTCTATATTCTTATATTTTTCAACTTTTCTATTTGAACATTTAAATCTGATTTTCAATTATCCTTAATTTTTACTCATTCCCCTTACTTTTGTATTATTCAGCCTCTTAACTTGGTTATTATAATATGTGTTAGCAATCTCTTAAACTTTTATTTTGGAATAAAGATAATCACTCCCTTACCTCCCAGCCCCCTCATACTGGCAACTTTGTTTCTTAACATGTCTCATTGAGTTGCTTCATTAATAATTTTGCATTTGCTGCTTTAATTTTCTTTTGAAATTTTATTTTTGCTCTCCTGTGGTTTTCTTTAATAACAGGAGGTTAGACGTGGGGCTACAGGAGGGGGCTCACAAGACAGCTAGCATCTTTTCTTACGGGAAATGCTCTTTCTCATTTAAGGTGTCCTTACAACTCTTCTGGAAAGATTTTCCGTTCCCTTCAGTGCTGGGCCTCAAAACAAACAAACAAGCAAGCAAAACCAACCACACAGAAAGAGCAAACAGACAAATAAACCAAAATCCTATCATGAATAACTTTGAAGATAAGTAGATTAGAAATCATCAATAACCCCAAATTGTTTTTCTACATTGCCTATGTATTGTAGTCTCTGAAATGTTGCTTTTTCTCACTTAAAATTCTGTTTATAGTGTATATTAATTAGCCCTTTTATCAGGAGCTGATATTCTAAATGTTATGGAGCCTGACATAGACAACTAATAGGTAGGTATCTGGGAAGTCATGTAATGTGTCAAGGATCACTTTTGAAATATTTGTCCAAATAGGAGGTTATGTACCCTATTTTCTTCCTGCTCCCTACCTTTTACTTTTAATACACTCCTTCCACCTTCCCCACCCCCCAATTTGATCGGACCATGGCTGGGTACTCAAACGCAAATGGAAGTGGAGATGGAACTGAGAGGGAGTAAGGGAGCCAGAGGCAGTTTCCACATGTTAAGAAGAGTGCTGTGCATGCTGGGGGTCTGATGGCGACCATATTCTGTATTATATGCTGCAGAAAGAATGACTCAGATGCACTTGGAAAAGACACAGAGTCTGGGTCCCCCAAGCTCCCTAGTGTCCTTCTGGGGTTGCTATAGTCCTGTGTGTGGGGCCTGTGAGCCATTTTAGGAATTTTAAATCAGTTCCTGCTTGTTTCTGTTATTTGAAACAAATGGAAACGCAACTATCCCAAGTAGAATAAACAAAAGTTAGGAAGGAAAATGGGTGGGAGTTTCCGCTCAGGGAAGGACCCTGTGTCCTTTCAAAGCCCTAGGCAGGTCTCAGTGAATAGCCAGGTTGTCTGAGGCTCTTGATGTAACACGTGTGGGGGAAGGGAGTGGCAGAGCCCAGGAGGGTGTCTGGCTTGGTCTCTGTATTGTAATGACAGCAGCCTCCCCTTGAAAAGTTCATGTCTGGCGTAATCTATCTTCTTTCTTAGTGAGGTTATGGGAAGATTTCCTTAAGCACATGAGCTCTTTAGCTACTTTCTCATTTTACAAAAGAAACAGAGAGTAAATACAGTTGAAACTATCTCCAACGTATAAAACATATAGTCAACTGTGCATTTACAGGACAGACATTTGATATATACACTTAAGCAAAACCCATTTGATCAACCATTCAAAAGGCATGCAATTTCCCGGAGAGATTATGAATTTTATTTCCACTGGTAAATCAGAAGCCGGTCCCAGATACTTGCTTCTAACTCAGGCCTGTTAGATTTATACGCCTGATGCCTCTAGAAGTTCGAACTGTTTACACAATAACAATTTTTTTTTTTTTTTTGACAAAAAGTCCTCGAAATTATCAAGAAAGGAAATTATACTTTACTCTGGAACTTTTGGTAAAATGCCATCAATTTTTTTTTTTTTTTTTTTTGCCCAGCTTCTGGTCTGGGTGAAGCCACAGTGACACTGCTCACCAAGTGGGGAGCTAATGCTGCCCCCACAGTGTCTGGGAGCAGTACCAGCACCTCTGAGGAGGCTGTTAGAAATGCACATTTTTGGCCCTCAACTCAGAACTACCAAATCAGAATCTGGGGTGGAGGTGGGGGCTGACTCCAGAAATCTGTCTTGAACAAGCTTTCCAGGTCGTTCTTATGTGAGCTCAAATTTACAAGCCATTGTCTTTAGAGCACTGGGGCAATGGGTGTTGACAGTGCTCATAGAAAAACAAGCAAGGGCCGGCTGAGTGGCTCAGTTGGTTAAGAGCTCGCTCAAGAGTTTGAGCTCTGAGCAACAGTGGTTCGAGTCAGCCCGAGCTGAG
>NW_017732648.1:77619-111413 GCF_001890085.2 Hipposideros armiger
AAAAAAAAAAAAAAAAAAAAAAAAAAAAAAAAAACAAGCAAAGAAAATGAGAAGAGAGACTAATAGGTCTCTATTATCATGGGAACGATTCTATAAGAAGACCATGCTAAAATTCTAAGAAGTAGAAACAAAGGTTTCTAAAGATTCTGAGTTACTAGAGAAACACATCTGGAAATATCTCAAATCTTTTTTTTTTTTTCTTTCTATCAGTCAGACTTGCAGGAAAAATGCTCTTCAAGAAGAGAGATCAGGAAACTTAGAGAAAGAGGGCCATGTGTCCTCTAGCAAGGAAGTACTGGGGCCGGTGTCCCTGGATCTTGGAGCTCCCAAGACTGAGGAGGCTTAGGCATCCAGTTAGGTCACCCCATCCTCACACTGGAGAAAATGGATAGCTCCCTTCCTACCCAATGAGCTAACACTTTCTCCCCAGGGCAATCTTACGTTTCTGGGGTGTGAGAGGATTTTAGAGGTGGGGATGATTTTCTCCAAGCTCTCCATCCCCCATTCATACTTCAGATAGGAGGACTCTAACCAATCAGGATTTTGGGGCACACTGTATTTCTGTTAAATGAATGACTCCATCTTACCAGCCCTAATACAAATCTGAAATGAATTATGAGCATATTAAAAGTAAAGTCCACCTTAACATGAAGTGGGGCTGCTGCCCTGAGTACACTGTAAGCAATACCTGCTCAAAAGAGATCTTTTGTTAAACGGGAATCTGATGAAAAGCCTCTCACTTAGTCCTTTCAAATAAGAAACAAAAGAGAAGCAATCTCCAGGAGCAACTCCCCTGGACCCACCTTTAAATTGAAGTACCTGCCTGATTAAATCTCTCTCTCTGCCCTTGTTGCATCACGCCTCTCTGAACTCAGCTCTCAGCTTCCCTGGGTGACAGACGCTCTTAGGAAGCTTGACGGGTGTGAGGCAGAAAATAACTTAGGAGTAAAGAAGCCAGGATTGGTAGGACAAATATGCAACCTACAGAGATACATGCTTAGTAAAGGTTAGCAACACTAAAGCAAAGCAATTTAGGAGCTTGCCTTTTAGGATGGTGGCTGCTCAGGATTTGCAATTCACAACAAAACTGATTAGACATTTCAACAAGATCAGGAAATGCTTACCTCATGGTTGTGTGTGCTTCTCAGCTCTAGTGAAAGGCTGCAGTTCAGGCTACGGTGCTCTTCAGAAATCTTCCTCCTCTGCCTCAAATAAATGTGAGAGACCTATATATGGAAGCTTCACTTAGTTCCTTTGCTTTGTTTTCTGGCAACTGACTTTAGGAAAAAGAAATTGAAACTGGAAACTGAAACAGGCAGGGATCTAAGAGGAAGTGGACATTGAGTAAGAGCCAAGCCCGTTGCCTCCCCCTACCCTTCCTGTGCAGTGAGTCAGAAGAAGTTCCACTTGGCGAATTGTTTCGATGTCCTAGGTTAGCTGATTTACCAAGGAGCAGAACTTGAGGAAGGATATATTTACCAAGCACCCGCCTCATTGCTGGGATGGTAACCCTCTACCCACCCTTATCACCAATATGACTCACAGGCTGCTATAAGGAGCACTTATGTGATCTGCACAAGGCCGAGGCTTCTCATCTGTTTCATTCACTGATGAATCTCCAGTTCCAACAATAATATCTGGCACATGTCAGGCATTTAAAAAGTAGTGGTTGCACGAACGAATACATAATGAGAACCATGGGCTCTGATGTCAGCTTTTTAGGATTGGAACCAGGCTGCGTTTACATGCTGTGACCCTGTGGACATAATTGAGTGTCTCCATGTTTTAGTATCTTCTTCTGTGAAACGGGGATAATACTCTACCAACTCACAGTGGGGTTGTGAGGATCAAATGGGTGAATACATGAAATGTTTTTAGAATAATGCCTGGCACATAAAAAGTAAATGTTAGTTTTTGTTCTAAATAATAGCTAAAATCATTAACCAAAGAGATCAGAAGGGAAACTTTTAATGTTTGCCTTTTCCAGAGCTTTTAGCTCCTCTGACATTCCATGATCTATCATGATCACTAACCTAAGCCAAACAATTCCTAACATCTCTCCACATTCTAGGTTTCTCTGAGCTCCACAACATTTTAAATCCCTGTGGGTTACCTTGGTATTCAGCACCCGCACACCACAATTGGCAGCCGTAGTGGTTTGTTATGACAGAGAAAGTGTACTTTCTTTGCTTTTTCCTTATTCATACCTTTAATCACAAAGAGATCCCAATGTACACAGACCCAAGGGGAAAAAAGGTAAAAGCACCAGGTATCTTTGAGGACAGGAAATTACCCAGAACATAGGTGAATTTTATGCTCCAGTACAACCGAGATTGCTGAGGCAGGTTATTCAGTGTTGGAGAAAGCATTATTTATCGTGGATTTTTCTGCCCAGGGCCGGGTGGAAGCTATACTTCTTGACAATCCTCTACTTTTTTTATTAGGATACATAGCTAAGCCGATCCCAGCGGGAAATCCTTATTTTTAGGTCTCAGTCAAGAGTTACAAGTTCTAATTCTATTTACAAGTTCTATCATGTATTTATAAAAATATATGTTAAATGTGCAAGAAATGCTGAAATAGGAAGCTAGGAACACTGTGGGTTTTGTTTTATTTTTTAGAATTTGCATTCAAGAAAACTATGAGATAGAAATGTTTCAATCTTATTAATAAAGGTACTGGTTGGGGAGAAGCACAGAGAAAAGACATATTCACTGTGTTTTGAAGCACTAGAGGTATTGATTCACTCTTCAGAAATCTGTCTGTGCCTGTGTATAATGCTACCACAGCAGGGGTGAATCAGTTTCTCTGGCAGCTGGGGTAGTGTGAGAATACACAGTGTGACTGCAAAATAGAAACTGAAAATCGAACCAGTGAGAGTTCTGACAACTCTGGTTATTACAAATATTTGTGTGTCTGTGTCCTGGTATCGGCCTAAGGCTGCCCCTGTCTCAGCCTAGACAAAAGAGTCCTGGTTTGCGGTTCCCAGAATGAGGAAATCCACCTTGACAGGGCTGCATAAGCTACCAAGTGGTATAATGTACTCATGTTCACATGTCCTAAACCACCAGCAGTATCAGCATTACCTGGGAACCTGATAGAAATGCAAATTATCAGGCTCTACTCTAGACCAAGTGAGCCAGCAGTTCTAGGAATGGTCAGGTGGTAAAAAAAATAAAAGAAAAAATAGAACAACAGCAACAAAACTAAAGACTAGGTAAGATTAGATAACTCATGTGTACCACATGTGATGGTGGGCATAATGGCCATAATAAACACTCCAGTTGAAAAAAAGGAACATGGAGGGATCTCAGAGGTCATGAGCCTGTGATATTTGCTGGATAGCCATTTTGAAGATCTTCTACCCTGGCAATGGTGGAAGTTTCTAGTTAGACCCTGATTCTGCTCTCTGGTGGGGACTTGCCCCTGTTCTCCATATCCCTGGCTCCATCCTCTGGAAGGTCCTTTTTACATTTACTCTCTTAATCTCACCTCTTCTGCCATGGGTGGTCCCAGAAACTCCTGTATTCACACAGAACCTTTGTTAATAGTATCCCTTAGGAGAGCATTTATTCAAAACATTAATGCCCTCAAAGAAAGCCTCAAATATTTGTCAATATTTCATTCTGAGAATAAAAAGAGTTTTAAAAGTAAATGATAGTGGAAGCATTGGTAGGTAAAAGAGAGATGACAAGGCAATATAAAGGTATCAGAGGCCGCAAAGGTAGTCAGAAGATATGTGTCGATTAAATGTTCTATGTGCATGTATATGAATTCCTGATTTTTTCTTTTTTAATTAGCAGTAGGAACATTTCTACCTCTCTCATCAGCTGCTTCACCAGGTCTCTGAAAGCAAAGCTTCTAGGGTACTTCACAGCCTCCAACCAGACTTTGCACCTTTGTTTAGGCTCCTTTTTGTACTTATTAAAGGACTGCAGGCAGAAACCCCCAAGCTCATGCAAAGCCATGCAATACAGGGCAAAATTGCCCCTCAATGTCAGAGAAGGTAAGTATTACTATGAAATAAAAACTCTGGCCCCTGCCTTTCAGGGGCTTCCAATCTGATTGCAAGTTTAAACTCCCACGCATCTAATAACAGAGAGAAAAGTGCTTCGAAACGGCAAATCATGTGGAACGGAGGAAGCTATAATTGGGAGATGAGACAATGGAAAGGTGTGTATGTATGTTGCCAACAGAAGCACAATATTTTAGTGTGAACTGTTAAAAGATGTGTGCCTTTCTTTCATCTTGGTATACCCTCATTTATCACATTACTTGGCATCTATTGGGAGCCCAAGAAAAGTTTGTTGCACAAAAAGTATATTTCCTAACAGAGAGGAGAATGGTTAGAGCAAACTTCCAAGAGGAAGCGAAATTTTTAAAAATTAGTTTTGATGGATACAATTATGGATCAGTGGAAAAAGTAGGAGGCCATTTTGTGAATGTTTGCAGGGGGTAATGAGCAGGTGGGTAGTGGGAGAGATGAAGGCATGGGGAAAGACCTGGAAATAGAGACTAGTCAGTTATGTGCGGTTCTCTGTCTAGAGGCTACTCCAGGGGGAATAGCTCCTTCCCCAAATATTCTGTGTGTATTTGTGATATGCTTTTTCTTTTTTCTTTCCCCTTCCTGTCCTTCCTTCTTTCCTTTGGACATTGTTAGCATGCTGTATACACTTTTCTGAATTTTTCAAAAAACTTAAATCGATCTCAGACATAGTATTCTATATTTTTACACTTAAAACTGCCTTAGTTTTTGTGTGTTTTTTTTGCAATAGCTGCAGGCTATTTATTCCATGTACGAAATACTAAAATTGAACTAATGAGTCCCCTAATGACGGACATTTGTTTTCAGTGCGTTGTTATTATAAACAAAGCTTCATGAATATTCATGTGTGTGTCTCTGCATGCATACACAAATGCAGAATAAATTAATAAAAGCGAAATCTCTAGGGCAAAGATTCATGTACACTTAATAGCTATCAAACACATTCTCTCCATCCATACAATTTATCATCTCAACAGCAATGCATGATAGAGCCTGTTTGCCTACATCCTTATTCGTACACCCTTAGGAAAGGTGTTTTCATTGCTGACCTGAGATAGTCTTTCTTGTAGTGTTGGTTAGCTTTGCTTGCTCTTAATAAGAGTGACATCGACCATCATTTCATATGTTTAAAAACCAGTTCCATTTCTTGTCTGTTCCTGACATTTACCTATTTTTCCATTGAGTTTATTTTTTGTTATTGATTAACAGGAACTATTTCAGCATTAAGGAAATTAATCTTTATCCAATATTGTGTTGAAATAGTATTTTTAAGTTTGTCATTTATCTTTGGACTTTCTAAATGTATCTCTTCTATGTTTTTAATGTAGTTGAGCTTAATATTGTATGCCTTTTATGTTTCATTTCATATGTACAAATTTCAGACACCACAATTAAAAACAAATTCAAAAATTCTATTTTTTTAAAAGATTTTTTTTATTGGGAAGTTGGGGAGGGGAACAGTGTTGGGGAATTGGAGAAGGGGAACATTGTGGTTTTCCAGGACCCATCAGCTCCAAGTCACACTGTTGTCCTTCAATCTTAGTTGTGAAGGGCGCAAGCTCAGCTCTAAGTCCAGTCGCCATTTTCAATCTAATTGTGGGGGAAGGGGCGCAGCCCACCATCCCATACTGGTGTCAAACCAGCAATCTTGCTGGTAAGAGCGCATGCACCTGAGCTCAGCAGCAGCTCAGCTCGGGTGCAGCTCTATGGCTCATGTGGGAATCTAACCGGTGATGCTGTTGCTCAGAGCTCATGCTGTTAACCAACTGAGCCACTCAGCCGGCCCAAAAATTCTTGTAGTAATTTTGTAATTTTTATTTTTAAACATTTAAAACTTTGATTTACATGGAATTCATTTTGGAGTGTAATGAACGCGGAAAGAGGACCAGTGGTCAGTGGCATTCTATTCACTCAGCAATTACTGAGTGTCTATTGTGTATCAGGCCATGGGCAAGGCACTGGAGGAGAGTCGGGGAATGTGCATAATGCTAACTGAGAAACCAGCGTCACATAGTCCCAAAGCAAATGCTTTCCCTCAAAGGAGCTCAAAATATCTGTATGACAGAGGAAAAGTGATTCTGAATTTCCAGATCTTTTTGAGAGAATTTTTGGAACCTGGGAAAAGAGACAGAAAAATGGAAAACTCAGCCATTCGGCCCAGCTCCTTTGAGTTGTGTCTTCTCTGTCTCCCCATTTCCCTCCCCTTTGTGACCACCAAACCAGGCATCCTACCCTTCTCTCTTGCTCTGTTCTCTGTCTCCTCTCTCTGAAGCTCAGAGGCCTCATTAGAGATTCTCTCTAGGGCCCTCTGCTTTTCTGGGTGGCGGGCCCCTCCTGACCCTCTACCACTTCCTTACTGCCCTTCTTAGCCAGGGAGGCAGAGGGGACATATCTACCAGGATTTGTGATTGCATTGTCCAACAGGCATCCCAGATTTCTCTCAGAGCTGTCAGCTGTTGGCTGCCCATTTCTATTCAGTTTACGAGTGAATCTGGAGAGTTGCCAAACAATAGCGTCTGAGGCGTTTTCAGAGCGTCATTTATTGGCGAGTCTTCTTAGGTTTATGATTCGTTTTTCCTTCTCATTCAATGTCCCATTGATGTTCAAGACCTCCAGGTAATGGCGGATGGCAGTGTCATCGCACATCCTCTGGTACTGCTGAGAGTTGCCGTACTGCCTATGGAACACTTAACCTCTCCATTGGAGTGAGGTCCTTACTGAATTCTTTCTGGAAGCACTACTTTGCCTCATCTTACTGACCCCTTATGGCACAGAGGCAGGCAAGGTCTGAGCAGGCACGGGGGAGGTGAATATTCAACACAACAACTTTCTTAAAATGACCCACAGAGTTTTTCATCATTTCCTGTAGTTCTTCTTCACTCTCATTAGTTGAACGCTTTCTTGACCTCTGTATTTTTTTGCTCTGTAGCAAAATTCAATCTGGAGATGTTGGTAGTTGTTGTTTGACACTGATTCTAAAGCCTTTTTAAGTAATTCTATAGCTCTGTCCAGAGTACCTTTATTGTGGTAATATTTGACTGCACTGCAGAGTACATCAGTTGGATATGGTGTTTTCTTCAAGGCCTCTTCCACTAGATTGTTTCCTTCCACTTCCTTCTTGATCATTTTTTTTTTCCGCTGAGCCATCCTGCCACCTGTTGGCAGCTCAGCGACAGCTCAGGTTGGGCCGGGAGTTGAACCGGTGACCCTGTTGCTCAGAGCTCGCACTCTTGAGGGAGCTCTTAAGAGCCACTCGGCAGGCCCTCCTTGATCTTTTGAAGAGTTACAGCCAAGAGAACATTAATATACTGATTGCCGGGATTTACCTCAGAAGGCGAATGGTGGTCTCTGTTGGTGCTTTGTCACCCAGACGATAAAAGTATGATCGCCAATCCTAGGGAGAACTCTGGGTTGGTGGGTTTCTTTTCCAGAGCCTTCTCAAAACACTCATTAGCCTGTTCATAATACTTTTCTCTCCATTTTAAAAGTACCCACCTTTCTTCATAGTCACTCTGGGGACATGCAATTCTGTAGGAGCTTGCAAAACTTCTTGCAAAGATGTCCCACCTTTTCAATGTAAGCCTGTGCTTCCGGAAGTCTGCCCATGGGATAATAGATCCAGGTGTAGTTTCCCCAAGTGACCAGACTTCGGATTTTGCCTTGGTGGGCCTGCTCATGCAAGATAAACTCCTCTGCTTGCTGTAAGTATTCCAGAGCCACCTTGTTCTGGCCTCTGAGGTGTGTGACATAGGCAAACAGATTATACATGATTGCTTTGAATGCTGTGTTTAGAAACTCCACCCAGTCACACACACTATATCTTCTAAACCCTCTAAGGAACTTTCTTCATCATGTAAATTCCAGGTAAAATAGCATTTCAGTTGTGGTAAGATATTTTCCAAGGAATGTTTGGTGCTTTGACTGTAGGGGAGAAAAAGAGAACATTTGGGGATGCGAGTGAGCAGACATATAAAGTAACTGTTTGGAACATAGCCATCTGACCATTTCTGAGAAGGGGTTAAGCATATAGATATAAAGATAAGCAGCATTACAGTCTTTTAGCCATGCTCAAATATTAGTAAGGTAAGCCCTGGGTCTCATGGCTTGCTGTTTCAAGTTGCCTAGGAGGAGGTGGTGTGGTGTGAGGATATCACTTGATGAATCAGACATGAGAGAAGGGTAAATTCTTGTAATAATATGGGGAGCTGGCACTCATTCTGCACAGCTATGGTTACAAATAAACTCAGGAGTCCTGGTCAGGCCAACCTATGTGCAACCAACAGACCATTTCTTTCTACCCAGATTACATTCATTCCTAGATTTTACTGAATAGTTTTTTTTTTGTTTTTGTTTTTTTGTTTTTTTAGCTGAGCCATCCTGCCACCTGTTGGCAGCTCAGAGGCAGCTCAGCTTGGGCCAGGCATCGAACCGCTGTTGCTCAGAGCTCGCACTCTTGAGCGAGCTCTTAGCCAACTGAGTCACTC
The DNA here is from genome assembly GCF_001890085.2 of Hipposideros armiger. Classification (NCBI taxonomy): domain Eukaryota; kingdom Metazoa; phylum Chordata; class Mammalia; order Chiroptera; family Hipposideridae; genus Hipposideros; species Hipposideros armiger. The sequence goes on from NW_017732648.1 coordinate 86,149, forward strand.
GGCCGGCCTTGACTGAATAGTTTGCTCTTCCCGCCACTCATTCTAAATTCATGCATATCAGTAAGGGGGCAAAAGGGGGAGAGAGAGTGAGAATGGAAGACAAACACCAGTCTACACAGAGTCAGGAAGATGGGAAGGAAAGAGGAAGAGGGTGAGACAGAAGCATTTGCTATTGGCAAGTGACCATCCCCAAGGGAGATGACCACATTTATAAGTGAAGGGGAATGCTCACAGATTCACTCTATGCCCAAATAATGATTTTTTTTTTAAGATTTTTTTGGGGAATTGGGGGATGGGAACAGACAAGTTGCTGTCCTTTTGTTCTTCAGTCTAGTTGTGGAGGACGTTGCTTCACTGGCCCAAGTTGGCACAATCACTGCACTCTTCCCGGGCGAGGCAGATCAGTCGCCGTCTTCTGTACAGCTGCTCACAGTGGCTGCTGGCCACTCACGCTGGCTGCCGGCTACACACGGTAGCCCATGGCAACCCACTGCAGCAGGGGCTGCAGCCTACGCCGTCGCCAGCAACTCAGGGCAGCCCAGCTATAGGCTGAGCTGTTGTTCAGCATCTTAGCTGTAGAGGGCAGTGTCACTGGCCCTCATATGTGGGATCCGAACCGGGGCCTTCTGGTGTCCCAAGCCAGCACTTAACCAACGTGCCACTAGGCCGGCCCCCAAATAATGATTTTGATTTTCAATGTTATATTTGAATTTATGTTGTTTTATAATATTTTGAATTTTTGTTTACCTCCTAAAGTACAAAGTATGCTCTTTTCTCACCAGTAGCAGGTATGCATTTCAAGGATGTGTATTTAACATGCAGAGGCATGTTAACTGGTGTAAGGGGATGGATGTTCAAGCTCTACAGCTAAGACAAATGCAGGCTATCATGCATTCTATTAATATCATAAAATATAATAGAACCTTGGGGAAAAAATAGATAATGATACCAAAAACAAGAGGTAACATCTATTAAGCACTTATCACATGCCAGGAACTGTTCTAGGAGCTTTACATGTATTAACTCACATAATCCTCATAACAACCCTGTGTGGCAGAAGCTATTATTATCCCCAATTTGCAGATGGATCATTAAGTAGCTTGTTCAGGGTTATATAGACTTGCAGAGGTAGAATTTCAACCCAGGCAGTCTAGCTTCAAAGCTTACACTCTTAACTACTAAATGTAATTCACTTGTTAAACAAATATTTGAAATACAAGTACACACCCATATGTGTGTGTATATAAATACCCACAAATGTTTGTTGAACAAATAAGTGAATTTTTGTATCTATCTATATCTCTATTATTCATTTGTTCAACAGATATTGGGCCAGATACCATTTTATGTATTGGTGATATAGCAATGAAAAATGCAGACAGGTCCTTGCTATCTCTCAGCTCACATTCTAGTGGGAGAAGACAGAAATAAACTACAAATATGGGTCCATATAAGAAAATGCCCTTGTATGACACTATCCAGTCATAATTACTGCTGTCCTGATGAAATTAAAACTAAGAGTATTGGTCAGGAGTTGCCTGGGTATATGATTGGGAGTGGAGGGTGGACTAGAGTTACTGTAGGTAGAGTAGTTTGAAAACTAGTCTCTGTGAGGAAACATCTAAGCTGCAATCTAAATAACAAGAATGAACTAGGTATTCAAAGATCTGGGGGTTGGGGGGATCTTTCCAGGCATAGGGAAGAGCAACTGCAAAGGTCCTAAGGCAGTCATGAACATGGCTAATGCAAGAGGGAAAGTCATATGAGATAAATTAGAGAAATAGATAGGGATCAGATCACATGGGAACCTGTCATATGGAATAAGGGGCCTGGATATTGTTCTAAGTGACATATAAAGCCAATAGGCGGAGTGTGTATTAGGGAGAGTTTAAGCAGAGAAGTGATTTGAGTTTATGTATATTTGAACAAGATCATTCTGGCTGTCAAGTGTGGAAACTATTAGACCAGCTGGGAGCTATTGCTGAGGCCCAGGCAAGGAGTGATGGAGGCTGGGACTAGTATGCTAGCAGAAGAGATAGAGAGATGTGAACACATTTGGGGCATATTTTTGAAGGTATAATGCGCTCAACAGGATTTGCAGATGATTGGATCTGGCATATAAAGTAAACAGAGAAATTAGGATTATAGTAAATTTTTGGCTTAAGCAACTGGATGAACCATGGTAACACTTACTGACATAAAGAAGACAACAAGAGAAGTAGACGTATGGGAGTAACCAAGAGTTCTGTTTTCAAATTGCTAAAATGAGGTACCTATTGACTATCCAAAAAGAGGTGTTAAAACAATAATTGGAGGGCCGGCCAAGTGGCACGATGGTTAAGAACTGGCTTGGGACGCCAGAGGGCCCAGGTTCGGGTCCCACATATGAGGGCCAGTGACGCTGCCCTCTACAGCTAAGATGCTGAACAACAGCTCAACCTGGAGCTGGGCTGCCGTGAGTCGCTGGCGACAGCATAGACTGCCGCCCCTGCTGCAGTGGGTTGCCATGGGCTACCGTGTGTAGCCAGCAGCCAGCGTGAGCGGCCAGCACTGGCAGTGAGCGGCTGTCCAGAAGATGGCGACTGATCTGCCTCACCCAGGAAGAGCGCAATGATGGTGCCAACTTGGGCCAGTGAAGCAACATCCTCCAAAACTAGACTGAAGCACAAAAGGACAGCAACTTTTCTGTTCCCCTTCCCCCAATTCCCCAGCACTGTTCCCATCCCCCCAATAAAAGAATCTTTAAAAAAACAAAACAAACAAAAAACCAAAAATAACATACCAATAATTGGATATACGAGTCTAGAGTTCAGAGGTCAAGGCTGGAGCGATACATCTAGAAGTCTTGAGCCTATAGGTAGTTCTGAAAGCCTCGGGTCTGAGTGTCATAGGTATAGAAAGAGTATAGTTGTAAAGTAGAGGCCATGCCCAGACAGAGCCTTGGGGTATAGTGCCATTCAGAAATTAGATGGAGGATGAGAAGCAGCAGAGGAGGCTGAGAAGGAATGGCCAGTGAAGGAAAAAGAAAACCAGAAGGTGGTGAAGCCCTAAGAACCAGCAAAAAAAAAAAAACACCCAAAAAAGTTTCAGAGAGGAAGTGGTGGAATTAGTTTTGGGGAAAGGACAAAAGTTAGGACAGAAAATTGACCACTGGATTTGGCAACATGTTGGTCATTGGTAACTTTGTTAAGAGATGTGTCAAGAGTGATGCAGGCAAAGGCTCACTTGGAATGAGTTGAAGAGAAAATGAGAAATGAAGAGACAATTCTAGGAAGTTTTGCTGTAACAGCGCAAACTTGGATGGGTACAGTTGGAGATAGCTGAAGGGAAATCATTTCTGAAACTGGGTTGTATTAATGAATGTTTATGTGCTAATGGGAGTGATTCAGTAGGGATGAAAAAACTAGTGATACAAAAGAGCTGATACTTAATTGCTGGAGAGAAATGTTTGAGTAGGTGACATGGGAGGTGAACCAGAACAAAATTGGGATACTTGATTTGTTTTTCTATATTTTTTAATTTTTTAACCGTAGGGGTAATTCTTCCAAAATTATAGAAGGGAAGTGAGGCTGAGGGCACAGATTTACGTAGGCTGAAGATTTGGTACTGATGAAATAGGGTGGTTCGATAAGTTTGCTTCTTAGGGAAAATAGACACCAAAATATAAGCAATACTTTTTAGTTTTGTTTACTTCTTTGTGTTTCTTTCCCTAAGTTTTTGCTTTTGAGCATGTATCTCTGAAAATCAAGTAATGCATGTGTCATAAGCTCATGGAATCAGTACTAGATGGTTTGTTTCCATTTGCCCTTCAGATCCAACCTCCATTCTTCTCCATCAACCTTTATACACATCTGTGAGATCCACTGTTTCTAGCTTCCCGGTGGGTTTGGCCAAAGGGACACATAACAAGAGATCAGAGAGAGGGAGCAATATCCTCAAATATTTACTTCTGGCGTTTCTACCTTGCAGAACGTCCTTCTACTGAAGTCCACAGTTGCTGTCAGTTGGCTCTGCTGTCAGTTTACAACTTTTTTTTTAGTTCCTATAAATTCTCCCCTCTCTCGTTCCTTATTTATCTGAGATAATCTGGATGGGCCTGGTTCAATCAGGCTTCAGGACAGAGCTGAGGCTTCCCTAATGAGGAAATTCTGCCTGTGGACGGCAGCTGAAGCACATGCCCAGGGTTCTAGCCTGTCTTTCCTGACAGCTTGCCCTATTTGAACTTGAATTTGGACTTGCCTAGCTAGCCCTCACAATCACATAGGCCAATTCCTTGCATTAAATCTATCTATCTATCTATCTATCTATCTATCTATCTATCTATCTATCATCTATCTATCATCTATCTATCTATCTATCTATCTATCTATCTATCATCTATCATCTATCTAGCTATCTATCATCTATCTATATCTCCCACTGCTTCTGCTTCTCTGATTGATACAAGGGTTTATGAACAAAGGATGTCCATTGCAGGATTAGTTACAACTGCTTAAAATTTTAAGCTAGATGATGGTTCATAAAAAAAAAATTAAGGCATCATGGGACTATCAATTCAACACATGAGTCTGTTTTAGCTTCCTCCTTAAACCCTACTAAAATGACAGTTTGTGAAGGCTTAAATCAGTTAGGAAAAGAGAATAGAGAACACAAAGGCAACAAAATCTTGGAAATTCTGAAGGAGCTAGCTAGACAAGTGGTAATTCCTTATGCTGTACTAAACCTGAGAAAACTACATCTATCAGCAATGGGGGAAATCTAAGAATTAACCCAATTTATAATGCAGTTCCCAAAAGGCTCAGGAATTAGTGGCACAGAAGGGCTGTATAAGTGTGTGTGTGTGTGTGTGTGTGTGTGTGTGTGTGTGTGTGTGTGTGTGTGTGTAAACTGGAGCTAAGATAAGAGAATTGATTAATAGTTTAAGAAGAAGCTGTGCCTACAGACTCTGCCTCTGGTGCTTGCAATTCCCACTTCCTAACCTAGGCAGAAAATTACAGGTTTATTCTATAAAGGGGATAAAGATAGAGGTGCCTAGACTGGGTATTACAGGCACAGTTGAAGTCTGGGGTACTACACTGAAAATGCAAGGGTTAAATAAGTGTCTATACATTGAATTTTGAGACCACATCTTCTTCCTAACTCAGCTCCCAAAATACTGCAGCTGGGTTTGTTCTCTCCAGACAAGATATTAGAAGACAGTTATGGAGGGAATCAAGGAAGTCCAAGAGAAAAAGCTTAAAGATACAAACATCAGGGGTTCCCCAATAAAATGGTGCAGTGAGATATATAAGGAAGCCCGCTCATTGAGACCCACACTTGTGCTCCAAGCTTCAGACCAACTTTTTCATGTTTCACTATTCTGAGCTGGCATCCAAGTATCCCCAGACATTTTCAAAAAGCCTCTAACACAGAGGACATCAGCCAAAACAAGCAGATGGTAAAATGGACTTGCAGGGAGAAAAAGAGTTAAAACAACAACAACAACAAATAAACTATCATCAATAAGTTGAGATATTGGAGAAGATATTGCATCCATAAAATAGAAACAAATGCTATGAAAAAAAATGAAGCTTTAAAAAACTTGGAAGAACTCTTGGAAATTAAAACAATAATTCAAGAAATGAATTGGAAAGAAAGATTGGAAGAAAAATTAGAAAAAAATTAGAAAAATGTCTTTCAAATAGTAGAACAAACAGATAAAGACAGGAAAAATAGGGCATATAAAACAGAAAAATTAGAGGCTCAGCCCATGAGGACCAACATCTGAATAATAAGAGTTCTAGAGAGGACCAAAAAAATGAAAGAAATAAAAATTATTCAAGAAAAATCCAATAAAATTTCCCTGTGCTGAAAACTAAACATTTCCAAATGAATAAAAGTAAACTTTTACCAAGTACACGATGGAACCCTTATAGAACACTGGTGACAAAGAGAACTTTACAAGTTCTGTGTGTGTGTGGGGGGGAGAGGGGAGTTATAGTAAAAAAAAAAAAAAAAGAATCCAAATGTTATTGGTCTGCTCAACAACAATACTAAAATCTAGAAGGCAATGCAGAAATGCCATCAAAATACTATAGGAAAAATTTTCTAACTTAGAATTCTAAATATAGCCAAATAGTTACTTAAGTGGGAGGAAAGAATAAAGACACATTTTTTTTTTCTTTTAGCTGAGCCATCCTGCNAAGAAAATGTGGTCTATATACATACACAATGGAACATTATTGAACCATAAAAAGAAGGAAATTTGGCCAATTATGACACAATGAATGGACCTTGAAAGCATTATGCTAAGTGAAATAAGTCAGACAAAGAAAGACAAATACTGTATGATCTCATATGTGGAATCTAAAAACATCTAACTCAGAACCAGAGAGGAGAATGGTAGTTTCCAGGGGCGAAGGGGTGGGGAAACGGGAAGATTGTCAAAGGACACAAACTTTCAGTTGTGAGATGAGTAAGTTCTGGGAATTTAATGTACATCATGGTGACGATAGTTACCAACACTGAAAGTTGCTATGAGAACAGAGCTTTAATGTTCTCAACGTAACTACCACAACGAAATGGTAATTTTAGTAGGTGAAGGATGTTGTTAGTACACGTAGACCCAGGGAAAGGCCCTGAGATGGAAAATCTACCTCTATACGCAGAGGGCAGGTAAAGACTAAAGAAAGAGGCGGGCCACTCCAGTCTGTTCATGAATTGAGTTTATTAAGGGAAACTTACCTATGAGCTGCGTCTTGTGTGGCTGCAGGACAAAATGGATCCCCAGGCCGCTTGGCAGAAAGGGATAGTCATGGTTACTAGTATGTGAATGCTACCATATGCAGGGCATTATCTTACATGCTCGGCCAGATTGGGACAACGACCTGCTCCAGGAACCAGCACACCGCAGGAGGCAGGGGAGAGGTGCTGGTTTATGTCAGAAGGAGCATCAGTTATGATCAGACAGTCTCCGAGCAGGGTTTGCAGTAAGTGATCTTTGTCCTCTGGCCCAGATCTAGCTTGTGGATCAGGCGGTGATCGCATCATGGAACAGTTTCTCCTTCACAGATGTGTTAACTAAACATATTGTAGTGAGTATTTCCCCATATATATGAATGTGTATCAAATCATCATGTTGTACATCTTTAATGTACACAATGTTACATGTCAGTTATATCTTGATAAGGCTGGAAAAAAATTAAGCAGACCTTGGCATTGGTTACCCCATCCTCCCCTTCAAAAACCAGTGAAAGACCTTTTCTCAGCCTCGTCCTTCTCTTGACAGGAAAGAGGGGAGACTGTCGCGTTCTGGGTGTACAAGGCGCTGCCAGGAGGGGGAGCTTGTGACCCAGAGGATACGAAGCAGGAGCCCTTCCTAAATGACCACGGTGACCTGCCGCCTTCATGAACCTGAGCTGTAATGAGAGCAGCTCCAGGGTTTGGCTGCCGCTCATCATCACAGCTGCTTAATTGCTTGAACAGAGCCATTTGCCTACTTGGGGCTACAGATTAAAAAGTCTTGTTTCAGTGTGTGTGTTTCCTAAATTTATTTTCATTTGCAGCATTAATCCTTTTCCACATTCACTAGCACAGACATTGTGGCTGTTTGCTAAAGCAAGGGGCACTGCTTCAGGCCGCCCACCTCTGGCTCAGCAGCCCAGGGGAGCCTCAAGTTAGTTGGGGAAGGGAATATACATTTCAGCGGGGCTAGGAGAAATATTTCTCCTGGTTAGTCCCCCACCAACCCCACCCACCCCAACACCACTCTCCATGTGGCTTCCCTCTGGGCACAGCTCTGGGCCTCTAGGGGGCACTTCTCCCTTCATCACAGTCTCATAAGACAGCTCTTAGCAATTTTACCGTTAGAACCAAACCTCTACTCCAACTAGGGAAGGACTGGCATTTACCCACTGTTCCCTGAGCACGCCCTTAACTTGCCTCAGGGCCTTCGCTCTCCCCAGATCCTGCCCTCCCCTTGCAACCGGCCCCTGACGCTCCTCCTACTCTCCTTGGTCTGTAGGACTAAAGTCACACTTCTTTAATAAAGGCTGCCTCCTGTTGTTTCAAGGCCTGTCATCACCTAATGATGTTCTGATGACACTTTCAAGGCCATCTCACAGCTCACCTGCTGATGGCACCTTCTCTGAGCTCCTCTTGATCCCTAAATCTCTTCCCTCTGGTTATTCCCTCCAGGAATTGCTGCCTTATTGCTATTGATAATAATAATTGCTACCATTTAGCATGCGCTAGCATTGCTAAATTGCTAGTATGGTCTAGACGCTCTTTATAAATTATCTCTTTTCATTTTGACAATAACCTAGTTGCAGGTGAAGGCCCCACACCCCAGGCTCACACCTCAGACCACCTATGATTTTCTGAAGCACCTTCCTTACACTTTTCTAGGTCCCTCGCCAGTGTCTGCTTCCTCACTACCACTGGGCTGGCATGCCTTTACACCAGGGTAGGGTCAACCAGCTGCCAAGGAGCTCCAACGCTTGCATTTATCTCCAAATTCTCCTAAGGGTAGAGGTGGTGTGTTGGAGCCTTGCTGATTCCCCAGCTCTGCCCAACCCATCACCTTGCACGTGGTAGCTCAGTCACCACAAGTACTTGATTGAAACGGTGGACCATTTCCCCACAATTAAAGGTGACCCAGTGAGATTCTCTGATCTCTAGGAATCCCAGCAGCTCCAGGAAGAGAGCAGCTAGTGGGTCAATGGAGGCCTGAATGAAGACGCTGAAATGTCCCCAGACACTAGGTCTGAGATGAACGAGTGAGACCGAGGGCAGCGAGGAGGGCCACATAACCATAGTTGACGATAGAAATAGAAAAAAGAATAAAATGCCCTTAAGGGGTTCTAATCCTGGAGATTTATTTTGTAATTCCAGTTTCTTACTTACATCAACATAAATTAGTTTTATTGATCAAATTCACTAAATTATAACGAGTCTTGCAAGTTTTTTTCATTGACTTTTTAAAACACGGTTGTTTTCAATGAGCTCCAGCAATAATAGGCTTTCAAGAAATTTAAATGACTTTATATCCCTAGTGTCACTAATTTCCCAGATTATTTCAGTCTGCAGTCAAAACCAGGATCTCCATACTAGAAACAGAAAAGAGAAACAAACCCATCTGTCTCCAGCTCCATTTCCACCCACAAGAGCAGAATCCACCCCTGCCTTAGCCCACCCCTCACTCCCAAATATTATCAGGGGGCTCCCAGGGATGTCTGCAGGAATTTTCCTCCCTGCTCCGTGTACCATGGCCGCTCTCCTGCCGTTGCTCCTTCCAAAGCCCAAGCCAAGCCTGGTGTGGACTGCTCTGGTCCTTGGCCAGGCCACCGGCTCCCCAGGCAACTGGAACAAAGGTTTGCGTTGACTCCCTTCACGTAGCAAAACTGCAGTGACAAAGGAGCTCTAGCGCACCTGTATTTCAGCCCCCACTCCTCAACGCCCTGCCTGGCACAGTGCCTCGGACAGGGAGCGGGGAAGCAGACCTAGAATGCAAAATGCTGCTAAAGACTTACACTGAGCCATGTGCCTTGGACCAAAATTGTGTTGTGTCATTCTCTCTGCTCTTACCTTAAATTCTTTCCCAGGAGACCCCTAGTTATTTCTGAAAATGGCCCCCAGATTGGCACCACTCCATCCAGTGGCACACCCGTAACAATTGGTCCCATAATGGCTCAATGGCCCGGTAGAGTCAGAGATTCAGCACTACCCAAGTTTTGAAGCTGAGATCCTATTTTTTTTTTAATTGGGGAATTGGGGGATGGGAACAGTGCTGGGGAATTGGGGAANGCCGGCCTCTGGACGGCCGCTCACGCTGGCTGCCGGCTACACATGGTGCCTTATGGCAACCCACTGCAGCAGGGGACTGCAGCCTACGCCGTCGCCGGCGACCCACAGCAGCCCAGCTCCAGGTTGAGCTGTTGTTCAGCATCTTAGCTGTGGAGGGCAGTGTCACTGGCCCTCACATGTGGGATCCGAACCAGGGTCCTCTGGCATCCCAAGCCAGTTCTTAACCAACGCACCACTCGGCAGGCCCAAGGGGTTTTTATCTTGAGTTTCATCTTTCAATGCCCATAAATTGATAACGAAGGACTGGAATGGTTTGATGGGAAGGATTCTGAAGTCATGTCTACACAGTGAGGAAAATGCAATTAATTAGTGATGTCTGCCATTGTCTCTGGAAGGAGTAATGGCGTACATTCCCCAGGTGTTTGGATATGTGACCTCCATGAGTCCTTCTCGTGACAAGATTCTAAGAATTGATGCAGCTGAAGCACATGTGTCCTTGTTGAAGACATCATTTATTTCTCTACTCTTAACATTAGTTACCATTTTTATTTTGTGAGGAGTATACTAGACATGCAGTTGATTTGGTCTTGCATATCTTAAATTACTGAAATTCTGTTACACTGGGAAGGTGAAAGAGAGAGAAAAAAGCTATTTGGAAAAAGCCAACTTGAATTGAATGAACTGTCTGAAAGCACCTGTATTTTTCTCTGAGTTTACTCTATGTATTGCATTATCTTCAGCTAGTGGTCTAGGAAGAGAAAAAGGAATCGTGTTGCCCAGTGGCCACTCCATTTATTCTACTTGCCACTGAAAGAGATCTGCTCTGACATAAGCAGTAGGACTCACGTTTTCTTAATAGAAGCTACTGGCAAAAAGAGCAAAGGAAACAAACTTATTTCCTCCAAAGAGGATATGTTGGTTCTGCAAGGTAGCTCTCCTTCTCAGCCGCCAATAAAAGAGAGCCTATTTTTCAGTTAACAGCTCAGTTCTTCAGGTATCAGAACTGTTAGAAACAATAAAGTTTACAAAATTGTGGACTGGATGAAATTGTGTGCGTAGGTGTCCTTTCAACCATTAGAATCCAAAATAGCAAGACATAAGTTTTTGTCATTACATTTTTTCCTCTAGAGTTCTTTCAGAATTAAATGCACTCTTTAAAGTGTCTACCTAGCTAAAGTCAAAATACTAATAGTGTATCAAGGCACACTAATGGAAACCTCAGCTTGTCCCCTCCTTCCCCCATCTCCTCCACCCCTCCCCACACTCACTTTCAGCTTCAGGAAACAAAACAATGGGCAATACAAAATACTCTTGGAAAAACTCATTGGGTGTTATACACGAAAAGAATCTATGGAAGTCCAGTTACCTGAATGCAGGAATCATGAATGCTTACCTTCCTCAGGGCTCAGCTAGGCTGTGTGGGGAGCAAGCAGATTTAACTGTCTGCTTAGAATGCTGCTTCACCTGGTGAGGGTGGGGTGGGAGAGTTCAAGATTAATTACTTTGTGTCTGTCTACCTATTGACTCAAAATCTGATGTTTATTGAAAACATGTACTGAACTTGTACAGCATGCTTGATTGACACTGTGTTAAGAAGATGAAACATGAGATGTCCTGAATCTCTGTCATCAAAGGACACCCAGCCCCTGACAGCATCTCTCTGGTTTCTATACCGAGGGACCAGATGTTCTTTTACACTGAATCCAGAAAATGTGTCAGTTTACATTTGTCTGAAAAGAGAGAGTGAGGAAAATAAGTGAAAATGAATATGAAAAAAACCAAATCAAAACAAAAATCCTCACCCCCAAAGAGGGATTCTGATGCTAGCTGTTACTTTAATTAAAAAAAAGAAAATTCAACTTATTCCACACAAAATTGCTAAAAGAACTCCAGTATTCTGAGACTGTGCGAAATTTTTGTTATTTTTCTTCATACGTTTCAACGTTTTCTCAATTTTCTGTGTATTCTTTTACAAATAAGAAACACAAAAGAAAAATGGTATTTTTGTTGTTTGAAAGCATTCACTTCTACACAGGATGTAGAAGGCCTTATAGTCCCGCCACCTCAGACCCGCTTGGGAGGGGCTGATGAGTAGGTCAAGCACGCCCTCTAGTGGGACAGCTTGTTAGCTCCCTCCACTCTGTTAAAATTGCCCTTAACAAAAGAAGCTCCTTGACATATCTGTCTTGGCAATGACTTTTAGGATTTGACACCAAAAACAGAAGCAAAACAAGTAAAAATTAACAAGTGACACTGCATCAAACTAAAAAGCTTCTGCACAGCAGAAGAAACAATCAACAAAATGAAAAGACAGCTTATGGAATGAGAGAAAATATATACAAATCACATATCTGATAAGGGGTTAATATCCAAAAGCTGAAAGAAATTCATGCTACTCAATAGCAAAAACAAAGCAAAGAAGACAGATGGCCAACTGTTGGCCCTCTGTGTTCTTCAGGGAAATGTGAATCAAATATCATAATAACATATCACCACACACCTCTTAAAGTGACTGTTACAAAAAAGACAAGAGATAAATGCCAGTGTGGATGTTGAGAAAAGGGAACCTTGGTGCATTGTTGGTGGGAATATAAGTCGGTACAACCACTGTGGAAAATAATGTGGAGTTTGCTCAGAGAATTAAAAACAGAACTGCCATGTTGTGAATATTTTGTAGGGTGTCAGGTGGTCACATGTCTTGCGTCATGAATGGGGAAGAGGCTTGATCACTGCACTGTACACCTGAAGCTGATGTTGTATAATATTGTATGTCAACTATAATTGAATATATATACATATATAGTCATGGGACATGGAGTATAGTGTGGGAGTGGAGTCAAGGGAATTGTAATAGATATGTATGATATCGGGGGGAAATGGGGCGGCGGATTAGGGGAGGGGGGTTGTCACTTCGAGGGGTAAAAAGTATAACTATTGCACTGTGTTGTACAGCTGAAACTAATTCTAAAAAATGTGTATTTCATAATAAAANTAGTCCCTTATCACAGTCCAAGGATGAGAGGAAATAGCTTTAACTTGCTAGATTTCAATAGCAATAAAGGATATTGCTTTTTTGAGTCAATGAGTACAAGATCTAGGGTGCTAGGGGACAGATGTAAGTTCAAAAATGCTTTTTTAAAAAAATCCCTTTATTTCCTAATCTATAATGACATGATCCACCTCGTTTCTGAGCTGTCCGACGCAGAGGCCACTTGCTTTAACTTTGCGCTGCTTTCAGTAGCAAGCGGAGCAAAGACTTGAGCACCCCTCCTTTTAGGAGGGGCCAACACAAAAGGCTGCCTAGAATCTGGCACCATGGACATATCTTACCCTTAGTCCTCTCTCTCAAGGTCATGTTTCTTTCTCTAATTATCCCCAAATGACCGGCGGTGATGATGATATAGATATAGATATTAGATATAGATATAGGTATAGATATGTATTTTCCATTCTCATTTGGGTACTAAGAGGTGGATTTTCTCTCTTCTGTAACAGAGACAATAGATAGCAACAAGTGTGCAAATATTCTTATCGCAGAATACAAGACCAGAGACAATCCTTTGCTCTATTCTAGATGCTTATCATTGTTTAATTAAATTTTACCTCACAGGCAACACTGAAACATTTCAATTAACCAAAAAATCCCCCAGTAGTCATCTGCATTTATGTCCGGGGGTCCCTGGCATACCATCTCCAGCAGTTCCTACCGTCTGGTGAGTCCCAAAAATCCCAGGAATATGAATCTTGGCTATAATGTTATTCTCTAGCAGGGGCTGCAAACTTTTCCTAAGGGCCAGATGGGAACCATTTCAGCATTGTCTCTGTGTCAACTACTCAACTCTGCTATTTTAGTGCAAAAGCAGTCAAAGACAATACATGTTCCAATAAAACGTTTCTACCAAAGCAGGTAGCAGACCGTATTAAGCCTATGAGCTGTAGGTTTCTTTTTATATATAATTTTTAAATCTTTCAATTACAGTTGACATTCAATATTTATTATATTAGTTTCAGGTGTACAACATGGTGATTAGACATTGATATAACTTATGAAGTGATCACCCCATAAGTCTAGTACCTATCTGACACCATACAGCCGCTAGAATATTACTGACTATATTCCCTACACTGTACTTTACACCTCTGTGACTGCTTTTTAATATCCTTGCTCTGTGGCCCAATAAATTCTTCATGTTCACAAATCATCATGAGGAAGTGGCCCTTTTGTTATTCACTCTGTCTTCTTTTGCTTAAAATTCACGTTCTTACTACAAATGACCTACAGCTCAGGAATATCTCATTGAATACACCAAATGTGCCATCTCTGTCTATACAATGGCTAAATCTTTTGACTAATTTATTAATAAAGGCCTGCCAATCATAGCTCCCTCCTCTTCTTAGCAGGCTCCTTGCAGCATCCCATTTTACAATAATTTTTCTTAGCAGGATCTCTTTCCTGGGTGTCAAAAATGTTAGTGATCAGCTCTGTTTTCTTGAAGTGTTTATTGATGCATGGGTAAGTTGGGGTGATCATGGTTTCTTAAACAGGAAACAAAAAGCACTAACCATATAAGAAGTCTCAGATGCAAAACACCCACTAGGGTTGATTTTAAGGTGTGAGATGCTGTGAGGATTTAAATGAAAATGTTATCACATAACATTCTACAAGGCATGAATAGTTAGAAGACTTTGCTGCAGAGGCAGCTCTTGGATGCTCATTGAAGGATGCTGGAATGTTCTGGGGTGGTAGCAATGCTGGAGACTTCCAAAGATTTTACATAGTAATACCAGAACAATGAAGGTTTTGTTTGGGGACTGGTGAGCATTTCATTAGGCCGAACTTCCATGGCATGTATAATTGTTCAGAGCTAGAGAGAAAAGTTGGAAGCAAATGTGGGAAGCCTTGAGTCATCCACCAAAGGCATTATAAGAGAAGCTACCTTCACAGAGTGGGTAGAGGGGCTAAGCGAGAAGAGCAAAGGGGTTTTTATCTTTTTTTTTTTTTTAAAGATTTTTTATTGGGGAATTGGGGGAGGGGAACAATGCTGGGGAATCGGGGGAAGGGGAACAGACAAGTTGCTGTTGTTTTGTTCTTCAGTCTAGTTGTGGAAGACGTTNTCTAACTTAGAATTCTAAATATAGCCAAATAGTTACTTAAGTGGGAGGAAAGAATAAAGACACATTTTTTTTTTCTTTTAGCTGAGCCATCCTGCTACCTGTTGGCAGCTCAGCGGCTGCTCAGCTTGGGCCGGGACTCGAACTGCTGTTGCTCAGAGCTCAAACTCTTGAGCAAGCTCTTAAGCAACTAAGCCACTCGGCTGGCCCCCCAAAAGACACTTTTATACATGTAAGTAAAAAATTTACTTTAAGGGTGACTGGTTAGCTTAGTTGGTTAGAGCGTGGTGCAGATAACACCAAGGTTGCCGGTTCAATCCCCTCATGGGCCACTGTGAGCTGACCCTCCCTAAAAAAAGAATCAACTATGCCACTGTAGCATGCAAGCAATGTGTAACCAATGACCATGGTTGTTCCCCAATAAAGTTTTTTTTTAATTACTTTATGTGCACTGTTTGTTCCTCAGGAAGCTGAGAGGAGACTTCCCATCAAAAGTTGCCGTAAACCCAGGTAAATAAAGAAATGCAATTTAGGAAACATGGGATCCGGTGCAAGAGAAGGTCTCTACCAAGACGAAGGTGAAAGGAAAATACTCTGGGTGAGGGGAAGGGAAATATTTGCTACTTTACAACAGGCTTGGAGAGCAATCAGTGCACACAGCAGTAGGTAAAATGTCCTGAGTGATTTCCACAGAAATCACATGTGCAAATGACAGCTTACCTAATATCTAAAAAATGGAGTGGAGATTTATTCAACTAGAGAAGAATCTGAGGATGAGATAGAGGTAAGTACTTAGAAACCTAAGAAAAGATACAAAGGACAGAACCACATTTTTGTTTGTTTGTTTCCTTTAACTTCAGAGAAAATGAGACAAATTACAGGAAAAGACAGACAGGTCATCATAGAACAAGACATGGCTCAGTTGTGATTAGCATTTATGTGCTATTTAAATTCTGAATATTAATCTAACCAAAGTTACAAATGATATTGGGATGGGAAGATATGGGAGAGAAAATGTGTGTGTGTGTGTGTGTGTGTGTGTGTGTGTGTGTGTGTGTGTGTGTGTGTTGGGGAAGGGAGTTCTATAGTAGAAAGTCAATAGATAATGCCTAAATTTTTTAAAAGCTCAAGAATTTCCAATATAAGCATATTATTTAAGTATATGGCAATAGATAGTATACTAGTCACTAACAATGATAAATCTTACCTCTGGGGAGTGGGTGATAAGGTAGGGTAGTGGTGGGAAGCTGCTGTTTCTCCTGCCTTGTAGATCATGTTGACTATTTAAATGTGTAAATGTATAAATTTGATTAAAATATAAAAGAAGAATCAGAAGGGAAGCAAAGGAGGAAGAGAGGAAGGGAGGGAGCAGGGAAGGAGCAAAGGAAAGAAGGAAAGAGAAAATGAGGGAGGAAAGAAGAAAGGAAAACAAGAAGATAAAAAAAATCATGATGCATCCATACTTTGCAACATAATTATGAAGCCTTCAATACTCATAATATTGAAAAGTTTTAATAACATGGGAAAGTTCTCACGATGCAATGTTAAATGAAAAGATAAGATGCAACTATATGTAATATATAACCTCGACTTTAAAAAAAATTTCCCCCAAAATCTGTTTTATAAAGTACATATATATTATATCAAATGTTGAATTTTATTTCTGGTTGGTTACATAACAGATGATATGAATTTTCCCCTTATAGTAGCTAGTATTTACCAAAGTTTTTTAAGTATGCCTATAGTATTTTCATCCTGAAAAAAGTCCTTCATAATTTTAAGTTTTGTTGTTGTGTGTTTGTTTGCTTAAAGATCTCTGAGGATTAAAAACGAAACAGAAAATCAGCACTGGGACTGATGCAGCCCAGCTTCTATGGAGGCTCTATGGGACCTTGAAGATGTGGATTTTGGTTTAGTGCCTGACTGTGGTTCTTGGGGGAAGAACTGGTTAAATCCAGCCCATCCTTTACTAGGACAGCCAATACCAAGCTCTGATAAAGATGTAAACTTCCTTTAAAAATTATAATTAAATAACCCAAGCTCCTGACTTTTCCTTTCAAATGAAAAACAGAAAAATAAAAGCCTGTAAAAACATTTCTGCCTGGTTTGCCTCCTTAACTGATGAAAATTTGCCTGCCACAAAAAAATAAACTTGCCCCTCATCATCCCCAGAGCCTCCTGCACCCCTTCCTTCCTGCTCCAGCCTCTGCTCACTTCCTGGATAGGACTTCTAAAAACTTCCATTAGGGAGAGGCTGTGTGAGTCTGGAAATGCTACAGAATATAAAATGCCTGAAACAATTGTTATCTAGATTAAGGTTTCTTAAATATTTAAGCAGACGCTGCAATTTAGCACTTAAGAAAAGCCTGTCTTGAAATTTGCAAAGACACTAGGCACAATTTCAAGGGATCAATACAAGAAAAGAAAGCCTTTAACTCATGGTCCTCAGCAGAGTGCTGCCCAGCTGTCCTGCAGTGTCTGGCAAAGACTGATTGTGGCTCAGAATCTGCCTGAGTTGTCTGCAGGTTCCTGAGGACAAGAAGCACAGGGTGCCTTAAAGAGTATTTGCAAAACATGGCATGGAAATTTATCCTGGCAAACACAGCTACCTTTCAGCTACCATGGTTTCCTGCTGGGGGGAAAGGAGACTGTAGCAAGAAGAGTTTTGATCGTTCTGGTTAGGGACTCAACTGGAATGAAATGTTTTCAGAGGAAGGCAGTGTCAGGAAGCTCAAGGTAGAAGGAAATTTACCAGTGGGAGGGCCAGAAATGCAGCAGATTGAGAACTAGATATCTAAATGACCGCTGGACTTGTGTGGCTTCAGAAGTGCAGCTGTCACCAGTAACACCACTAGCTAATATGGACTGAGAATCTTTGCTCAGGTGTTTATAGGACTTGCCTAATTTATCCCATTTGACTCCCATGTAAGAGATGGCCATTTACCATAGGAATAAGAGAAGATTTGGACATGCCCAAGGAGGCAAGTCCAGGTCTGACCGACTAGAGCCTCGCTTGTTTAGCTGTGGGGTGTAAGAACAAGGACTCTCTGGATCTAAACTACATGGGTTCACTTATCCCTGTTGGTGGCAATGTAAATTGGTATAGCCATTATGGAAAACAATATGGAGTTTCCTCAAAAAGTTAAAAATTAAACTACTGGATGAGCCAGCCATTCCACTTCTGGGTGTACATCCAAAAGAAAGGAAATCATTATGTTGAAGAGCTATCTGAACTCCCATGTTCATTGCAGTATTTACAATAGCCAAGACATGTCCATTAATGAATTGAATACACAATAAAGATAATGTAGTACATATAGTACACAATGGAATGTTATTCAGCTATAAAAAAGGAAACGCTGCCATTTGTGACAAGGTGGGTGGAACTTGAGGGTGTTATGTGAAGCGAAATGTCAGACAGAAAGAGGCAAATACTGTATGATCTCATTTATATGCGGAATCTAAAATAACCCCAAACACGTAGAAAAAGAGATCAGATTTGTGCTTGCCAGAGGTAGAGGTGCCGGGGAACTGGGTGAAGGTGGTTGTAAGTACAAACTTCCAAGTTATAAAGTAAAGAAGTACTGAAATAGTCACAGGATGTGGCGTAGAGAGTGGGAATGGAGTCAATGGAATTGTAACAGATAAGTATGATATCAGGGGGTGGGCGGTGGATGGGGGGAGGGGGGTTGTTACTTTGTGAGGGGTGAAAAGGATAACTATTGCATTGCTCTGTACACCTGAAACCAAAAAACAAACAAACAAACAAAACTGAAAGCGAGGATCCTTATGACTTTGATTACATTTAGTTTTAAATCCTAGCTTTAGAAATCATATCCCTCTCTCGCTTTCTATACCCTTCAGAGACCTAGCCTTTCCTCCAGATAATCAGCAACCCCTGAGGCAACAGAAAACAGTAGCCTAGATCTGACTAATGGTCTCACCGGGCCAGACCTTTAGCAGGCTAAAGATGATATCTTGATCTAAATTAGGTTTCAGTTCCTGAGTCCTAAGGTGGAATCTCTGGTTACTTTCCAAAGAGACCCGACAGAGGAACTCCGGAAAAGACCCTTAAACTGTCCTCAAACCTGAATAAATGATTCACTACTCTTACCTCACCTCCAACCAATCAGCTCCCAACAGAACCCCAAACTCCTAGTCCACAATGTTTTGTGATTTTGCCCTAATCTGTAACCTCCATGCGACTGGGGAGTCAGGTCTTAAGAGCACTAGCTCACCTGTGTCTCTGGGCTTGGTGCCATTTTCTTAAATAGACCTCTACTTTCTTTGCTGCAAACTCCTGTTTGTGTCTCCATTGGCTTTGATGCATGCAGGCAGAACGAGCCCCTTGAATTTGATTACAGTACTAGGGGTATAATGTACAACGTGATGACTGTAGTTAACAATGCTGTATGGTATATTTGAAATTTGCTAAGATAATGGGTCCTAAAAATCCTCATCACAAGAGAAAACGATTTTTTTGTTGTTTGTAATTGTATGAGGTGATGGATGTCAACTAACCTTATTGTGGTAATCATTTCACGATATATATGTATGTCAATCATTATGCTGTACACCTTAAAATGTTGTTTATCAATTATATCTCAAAAAAACTGGAAGAAGAAATAAAGACATGTTCTTAAAAAAAATGTATAGCACACTTCCTTAAAGTCTGTATGATTTGTTCTTCCCGTTTGATTCGTATGTATTTGCATTTTAAAGTTGTTTCATTTTTTTCCCAGAATAGTTTAAGATCTGGCAAAGCAGGTTGTTTTTGGTGAGAATTCATAAACCTTTTTAAGTCATTCAGAGCTTTTTCCAGATTTCCTGTTCTGTGTTAAAATTTGTCCGCACTATAAAGTGTATCTCGTAGTTGTGAGGTTTGCTTCAAGGCCTCTATTAATGACATCTCTACTCTGTTTCTTCATGCTTCTTCTGAAGTTTCAAGGCCAAAAATTTTAAAGTATTGTTTTTCAAGATTCAGCTCAAAGCCCTTTCTCAGGAAATGGATGGGTTTCTCTACTGGTTGTCTCTATCGTTCCTTGCGGTTTGGCTAGAAGCCTTGGTCTCCAAGCCAGGGTCATGACAGAATCTTGGATCCTACCAGTGCATTTGGAAATCTGAAATCCTTCCTGAAGATGGGAGCCTTCTCCACGCCCTTCTTGCCATGTTTCCCACCATCTGCCGCTCACACAGAAAGGTGATCCCTGGATGCTTCTCCCAAACCCTCCTGCAACCTCAGGGCTGCTCGGGGCACCCCCCCACCCCGCCCCAACACACACACACACACCACACACTCTTCATCCACCCTCTTTCAGAGAACAGTCCCTTTTGACTAAACTCATTGGAGATTCAACTCTCAATAAGCTAAGAGGAAGAGAAGAAGGTGGAATGTAGCATAGAAAAGAGCAGGGAGGGTGGTAAGAGAGCCAAGCTTCTGTTCATCCTTAAAGCACTGGAATCTCAAGTAGACACATCACATCAAACAGAATCTCATGACCTGTCAGCCTAGAACACTTCTCATACCCCTTTTTGGGGGCTACTCTATTTCTATTAGTGTAGCCAAAAGGGCAGCTATTTTTCCGGGGGCATATCATCTCCTTGATAACAACTGATCTTTCCCAGAAGCCATTCTCTCAAGTGTATTTTATATGAGATGCAGCGAATCAGTTGTTGACAAAAATCTCTCCCATCCTATGTGTTTCCATTATATATGTATATATATGTTCTTTCATAATATGTTTTATTTATTATAACATATTTATTTGAAATAATTTATACATCCTTTTAAATTATATTCTACATACTATATAAAATTAATGTTATATATTACATATTGGGTTGTCGGAAAAGTCATGACATATTTTTTCTATGTTTTTTGTTGCAAAAATGAGTCATGACTTTTCCGACAACCCAATAGTATAAATATTTGTATGTAAATATATTATAAAATACTTAACTATGACATAAATATTGTAAAATATTTATATCAATATATTACAATTTTTACATATTATAGTGATATATTTTCTATATAATATATAAAAGTAACATTCTATCACATATTACATAATATTCTATTATATACTATACATAATTTATATGTATCAGTAATACATATTGTGTGCTTCTGTTATTTCTTTAACCTAAAGACTTTATATTTTTCACAATTCAATTATATTTTATGAGATTTCTTGCTTTTCCAAAGCATAAAGAACTATTTGGAGCCTGTCTTTATCATTTTATTTATTTTTGGTTAATATTCCAAGCTAACAATTTTAATTTTGGAGTCTTCTGTCTCTGAAGTAATAATTTCTAGCTATGTGGCCTTGGAAAAGCTACTTAATCTCTCTGCCTCTGCTTTCTATAACATTTATTTGTTGTAAGGGTTAAATGAGATAAACCAAGATACACCCCAATGATGGTGCTTGGCAAACTGTAAGCTGGTAATAAGCGTTAATTATACTGTATGATTGCATGGTCATTCTGCGAGCCCTTCTCCACACCACCCTGACACATTCATGCCGGAACAAATTTATCTCCCAAGTCTTCCTTATAGATCTTCTGGGCACAGTGACTCAAATCCCAGCTAGTCTTGTTTTGGACTTTAGCTTTTGGAGTCAGTCCAGCTATTGTATCTCTTATTTGTCAGAAGCTTTATGGATGGAGAGCACTAGACTTGTCACCTGTTCTTTTTCTTTTGGCATAGATATGAAGTCATTAGAACCAAGAAAACGAAACCACCCTTGTTATAGTTCCTGAGAAAGAAACTCAGTAAATTATTTGAGTAAGAATAGTTCTGTCTCCTGTTGTCACCTTCTTGCTGATCTCACTAAGACTCTTGGCCCCGAGCCTGATTCACACAAAGAACATTTTCTGATCAAAGAGAGGGAGAGAGAAGAAAAGAGGCAGGGCTGTATCGCATGTTCTCAAATTGTCAGCATGTCATTTCTTGCCTGTCACATTTATATAGCACTGTATTTTCAAGTTACCTTTTTTAACACAGCTAAGTGACACTGGAACACTTAAAAACCACAACAACCAAGAACAAAACTAACAAACAAAAAAATAAATGCATGTTTCCATAAGGAGAGTGTGGAGAGGGTTGTTATTTGTGTAAAAATAACCATAGAGAAAAACATGGGAAAAATTCAAACTGCAAGTTGTGCTTTTATTTATTTATTTATTTATTTATTTTTAGCTGAGCCATCCTGCCACCTGTTGGCAGCTCAGCCACAGCTCAGCTCAGGCTGGGAATCAAACGCTGTTGCTCAGAGCTGGCACTCTTGAGCGAGCTCTTAACCAACTGAGCCACTCGACCGGCCCAAGCTGTGCTTTCTTTACTCAGAAAATGAATAAATATTGGGTCATCAGGAAAGTCACGACATATTTTTCTATGTTTTTCAATGCAAAAATGCGTCATGATTTTCCTGACGACCCAATATCTGAGAGAAGGCACCTTTCTGCAGCCAACCCAGTCTTATCCCGAAACCCAGTCATGAGCAGCAGAGGTGGTTTTAAATAGTTTCCTTCATTTAAAAAATTATAAACTTGTTAGTGATTGTTTCCTTTATTTTGTCTGTATTTTTCTGAATGGCAGAGGGGAAATTCAGGGACACTGAACTCAGAATTAATATTTTGTCCATCCATCCACCTGTCTCTATTCGTTCATTAATTCACTGAATCAATATTGATTCAGTTTCAACCATGGGTCAGACATTGTTCTGTGCCTCTAAATGTTCGAATATAATACAAATAAAAATAAAGACAGCCAACATTAATTATCCTTAACTATGTGCCAGAAACTGTTTTAGCTGTTCTATGTGTACTATTGTGTTTAATCTCTGAAACACTTTTATGATATATTTTGTGATTATCCCCATTTTAGAGATCAGGAAACAGACTCAAAGGGATTAAATAACTTGCCTAAGATTGCACTCTAGAAAGCAGTGGGTCTTTGCTTCAAAAATGGTAGTCTGGCTCCAGAACCAGAAATTGGACTACAGTGAGGTGAGCGAGGCACCTCAGGTATAAAATTTCAGGAGACACTTGGTTCTCAGGGTGGAATAAACGCTCACCCTGTACTTCCATGACCTTGAGAGTGTCTCCTTCAGTGATGTGCCTTAGGTGCCTCACTCCCCTTACCCTACCTTGTTCGGGCCCTGTCCAGCATCTATGTTCTTAAACTCTGCCCTTCACAGATTAACATTCTCTACAAAATGATACTATGGGATAGAAACGTCACACTGCCCTGAGCTGGCATTGCTGTCACACAGACTGTGTAGTTAAGGGTTGAAGATACTGTAGGAATAAATAAAGTCATAATATAAGCTTCACACATTGCAGTTGGAAAGCTATTTATGAAGCATCTGGACTACTTTGGCATAGAGTCATCAAATCATTTGATAGCCCCAGAACTGGAACGGGATGTAAGTTAATCACTTGGTAAAACACCTGTGTTTTAAAGAAATCGAGGCCTAAAAGAATAAAATAAGTTTTACAAAAGGACAGAGCCAAAATTAGCAGAAATGAAACTAGATCACTAATTTCCTAATTCCTAGTTTCATGAAGTATCTCTAATTGTGTATTAGTGTCCAGTGAGAGAAGAAGAGCTACTAAGAAGTATATAAATATATTTCTTACAGGAATTTGATTTTAAGCAATTGTGGGAGCTGGCTAAGAAACTCTGTGAAACTCTTGACTTCCTGCCTGATGCTGGAGCTTAAAATCTACAAGCAGGCAGTAGAGAAGGGAAGATGGGTGTGACGTGGGAGAGCGAGGACAGCTGGAACCATAGCACATTCTGCACACATCCCCACAACAATGGGCTGAAATCCAACTCAGCTCTTACTGCCTCCAACCTTGATGACGTGGGGGTCCTGCAGGAGGAGCTGGTGCCCTTCCTCATGGAGCTAAACATACACATCGCCCAGGATTCAGAGACACTGGGGAAGGATACAGGGGAGGTAGAGCAGTTGTAGGCCTGACACATCAACGGGTTGAGCCAGGAGATAAGCAACAGTGTGCCATGAGTCACAGAAACAACGGCCCTGCCATTCCAAGCATAAAAAGCAAAACGTTTGCTTCTTTTCCACTCTCCATATGACATGCAAAAATGTCTGTTGATGGGCCGGCCGAGTGGCGCGATGGTTAAGAACTGGCTTGGGACGCCAGAGGGACCCGGTTCGGATCCCACATATGAGGGCCAGTGACACTGCCCTCCACAGCTAAGATGCTGAACAACAGCTCGACCTGGAGCTGGGCTGCCATGAGNACACGAGTCTGTGTATATAACATACACTGATTTGTCAATGTGAAATATTTCTATCTCCAGTCACTGTTGACATTCTACTGGTCACCCACCAGTCCCACCCTCCTGTCCTTTCACAGGAAAATGTGTTTGTACAGCATCAAATGAGAAACGTATAGTGTCTCCAGCTTTTTCCCCTATTGACACAACCTTTTGAACAAGCCAGGAAGAATCCATTAGATCTTTAGGTGCCTCTGACACTACCATAAAGGTAGAAGAGTGAGGTGGGAGTGGTGAGAGATATATTGAGGGCAGCTAGAGAAAGAGAGATAAATGAAGATTGAGAAGCAATTTGGGTTGCACTTCGAATCAATTGACAGTATGATGAAGCTGCTTCAGAATGGACATCAGTCGCTCAAACGATCCAATTGGTTGAGCCCTGGCATGGGGCCCTGTATTATATCAGTATGGAGGAAAGTATACTAGATTCCTGTGGCTGCTATAACAAGTCATTCCAAACTTGGAGCTCAGAACAACAGAAATTTATGCTCTCCCATTCTGGAGACTTTGAAACCAAAATCAAGGTGCTGGCAGGACCACACTCCCTCTGAAGGCTGTAGGTGAGAATCCATTCTTGTCTTTTCTAGCCTGGTGGCTCCTGGGGTTAGTTGGCTTGTGACTGCATTACTCCAAAATCTGCCCATATCTTCACATGATCTTCTTCCTTGTGTGTCCCTGTGTCTTCTCCTTTTTTGTCATAAGGACATTGTCATAAGATTTATGGCTTATCCTGAACCCAGGATGATTTCATCTCAAGATATTTAACTTAATGAGAAATAGAAATAGTAGCTACATTGAAAGTGTACTACATGCCAGGCACTCTACACATATTTTGTCTAATTCTCACAACAGCCTTGCAAAGTTGGTGTTCTTAGTCCCATTTTACAAATGGGAAAATTGAGGCCCAGAAAAGCTACCCGCAGGGCTGGCCAAGTGGTGCGTTGGTTGAGAGCTGGCTTGGGACACCAGAGGGCCCCAGTTCAGATCCCATATATGAGGGCCAGTGACACTGCCCTCTACAGCTAAGATGCTGAACAACAGCTCAACCTGGAGCTGGGCT
>NW_017732648.1:111703-121601 GCF_001890085.2 Hipposideros armiger
AAAAAAAAAAAGAAAAGCTACCCACAAATTTACAGCTAGAAGCTAACACATTTGACCAGATTTACACAGCATACCCTTTGACTTTTATATCCTTGTTGCCAACTTTATTTATCCCACAAACATTTATTGAATGCTTAATGCATTGAAGAACCATTCTTCTAGGTACTGAAGATACAACAAAAAACAAAACAAAACAAATTTCTGCTTATACAAAATTGATACTCTAATGAGAGAGACAGATAGTAAGCAAATACATAAAATATGTAGTATTTTGAATGGTGATATAGCTATGGAAGAATTAGGAAGCAATGCATGTACCTTGTCAACTGTAACAAGACAGCTTTGAGACAACTGGGAAATTTGAATACATATGATACTATTAATTTGTTAGGTTTGATAATGGCATCGTGGCTGTGTTTCTGAAATACAAGTATTTATTTAAAGATGCAGACTGAAATAAGTATAAATAAACTAAGATTGTAAAATGTTGCTAATGACTGATGTTGGTTGAAAGATACGTGAGGAAGGGCCTTTATACTTTAAAAATTTTGCTTGAAAATTCCCACAATATAAACTTTCGGATAGGGGTGGCTGATAAGGCATACAAGGGATTTTGTAAGATTAAATAGGTAAGGGCCGGCCGAGTGGCTCAGTTGGTTAAGAGCTTGCTCAAGAGTTTGAGCTCTGAGCAACAGCAGTTCGATGCCCAGCCTGAGCTGAGCTGCCGCTAAGCTGCCAATAGGTAGCAGGATGGCTCAGCTAAAAAAAAACCAAAAAAACCAACAAAAAAAACCCCCACAAAGATTAAATAGGTAGATAAAGGAAGGTGATCACTAACAAGGTGACATTGGAGAAAAGACTTGAAGGAGGAGGGAGCTATGTGGATCTCAAAGAACATTCCATGCAGAGAAGTAGGTGCTAGTGCAGAGCCCTGAGGTGGGACTGTGGGAAGGGAAGAATGTACTCCAAAGAAAACGGGCAAAACTGTAAATAAGAAATGAAAATACGTGGACGGCTAGCTTCTCCTCAGCGTTATAGATATTAATAATGTATCTTATTGTGTGCTATGCAATAGAATATTTTCACAAAGTATCGTAATGCCATTTAAGTTGTGGCATCCTTTTGAAACCAATCATTCTGACTAGAAAGAAAAAGGGATTAAATAGTTTAAGTGTAGACATTATGAGCTCTTTCAAAAGTCAGACATGATTGCAGCTTTTCAACTAGAAAAGGTCAATAAAGCATCCTACAGCTTTTAATTTCTAGTAAGGTAAATATCAATCACTATAACCCACATAAGCAAAAAGAATGCTGTTTGGGGTTATTATAATTAATTAATATTTTTTTAAGAGTAAGGGTTTTTTGAGACTAAAAAGTGAGAAAATCGCTATGGATTATACCCAGCCTTGATTGGTCCATGTCTCCCTATGACCTCACACGGAACTATTGTTTTGGAATTCTAAGCACCTAAGTCCCTGGTTGGGTCTAGGTTACATGTCCTTCAAGCTCAAAAACCTGCTTTTCAGTGACCTGAGGGACTTTGACCAAGAAAGCTTATTTCCACTTGGCAATTTACTCTTTTTTGCTTGATTGTTATTTCCTTTACTTTTCCTTTTTCTCATTTTTTTCTTTAGTCTTTTTTTTTTCTCCATTTATCTTCATTCTTTTTCTAATTTTTTTTAGTTTGTTAGTATTTGCTTTTGTTTGTTTTTGTTTTGGTCTGCCATTGTGTTTTGATTCCATTCTAAAGATCAGTTCATCAGCTGAACTTTGAACTGATTTTCTTTTGAGCTGAATTAGATGGAGTCTCTCACAAGCTTTTCCCAAATGTAAGCTGATCTTAGGGCACTGTGACCCCAAGCAGGGCAGGAAGCCCACCGGGCCGCGGGGCCTCTTAGCCAACTGTGCTGAGCAGGTGCTCACACTGGCAAGAGTCTGCTCAGGAGGCTGATATGGGTGGCTCAGTTATGAAAAAGGTGGCCCACAACATCCTGTCTGGGAAAGCGATAGCCATGAAGATCATTGCTGAGACAACAGACTCCTCCAGCCTCCAGAGACTACCTCACAAAGTGAGAATTATAAAGACTTGAATAATCCAAACACAGTGAAACTTTTGAAGTGACGAATGCTGAGAAAACTGCCTTGTGAGGAAGGATGCCAGTGAGGAGGGGGGTTTGCATGCCTAGTGGCTCATGGCAGCAAGAAAGAAGAGACTAAAGGCAAATTCACCAGTAACTTCTGCTGCGCAAACTGTCACTAGAAACGTATTGTCTGTAGAGACTTAAAGACAGCAAACCAGCTAGCTTTTGGATGCCAGCATGAAGTTCAGACTCTTACAACAGGCTCACACAGGCAGCTGTCCCCTCAGGAAGACTGACTAGAGTGACTCCAATTACGAGGAATCTGGCCTAGTCCATCCTGTCTTGAAAGCCATAGTCATTGCTGAGACAACAGAACTTCCCCAGCTTCAAGAGACTTCTCACACAGTGGGAATCATGAAGGCTTAGATTATCCCAACACAGTGAAACATTTGAAGTTACAGATGCTGAGAAAAAGGCCTTGGTAGGAAGGATGCTAGTGGAGGAGAGGTATTTGGGTACCTACGACTCATGGCAGCAGGAAAGAAAAGAGAGTGAAGGCAAATTCCACCAGTTACTGTCTGCTGCGCAAAATGTCACCAGAAATGTATTGTCCGTAGATTTTCAAGATGGCAAACTTGCCCCTGGGTGCCGGCATGAAGTTCAGACTTTTACAACAGAATCACACAGGCAGCAGTCCCCTCAGGAGCACTGACATGGGTGACTCCAATTACAGGGAAGCCGGCCCAGCCCATCCAGTCTGGGAAAGCGATAGCCTTGAAGATCATTTTGAGACAATAGGACTCCTCCAGACTCCAGAGACTACCTCACAAAGTGGGAATCATAAAGACTTGAATAACCCAAACATCATGCAATACTGACTTGACGGAGGCTGAGGACATTGCCTCGTTAGGAAGGATGCTAGTGGAGGAGCGGTATTTGGGTACCTACGACTCATGGCAGCAGGAAAGAAAAGAGAGTGAAGGCAAATTCCACCAGTTACTGTCTGCTGCACAAACTGTCACCAGAAAGGTGTTGTCCGTAGATTTTAAAGATGGCAAACCTGCTCTTGGATGCCGGCTAGAAGTTCAGACTTTTACAAGAGGCTCACACAGGCAGCTGTGCCCTCAGGAGCACTGACATGGGTGACTCCAATTACGGGGAAGCCGGCCCAGCCCATCGGTCTGGGAAAGCGATAGCCATGAAGTACATTTTTAGACAACAAAACACCTCCAGCCTCCACAGACTGTCTCACAAAGTGGGAATCATGAAGGCTTGGTCATCCCAACACAGTGAAACATTTGAAGTGATGGATGTTGAGAAAACGGCCTTGCGAGGAAGGACGCTAGTGCAGGAGGGTGTTTGGGTACCTAGTGGCTCATGGCAACAGGAAAGAAAAGGGGCTGAAGGCAAATTCCACCAGTTACTGTCTGCTGCGCAGCTATCACCAGAAACTCATTGCCTGTAGAGACTCAAAGACAGCAAACTTGCTCGTGGATGCCGGCATGAAGTACAGACTTTTATAACAGGCCCACACAGACAGCAATCCCTTCAGGAGCACTGACATGACTGACTCCAAATACGGGGAAGCCGGCCTAGCCCAAACGGTCTGGCAACGCATAGCCTTATAGGTCATTGCTGAGATATCAGAATTCCTCCAGCAAATTCACCTTTTACAACAGGCTGGATATCTCCTGTGGCAGTCACCCTTGGGCTGTCCTTGAACTCTCCCAGGATCAAAGTATGACCCAGTGGGGATATGGAATCTGGAAGTTTCTCTATGTGTATATACACTGGCCTACAGATTCCTGATTTTTGACAGACAGAGCTTCAAGGAGCTGTGGGAGCAGGCTGGTAGATTTACCTCGATTCCAGGAAACATCTACTATGAGTTTCCAATCTCCCCTGTTTAACAACAGCCCTTGTACATAATGAGTGCTCCACAGGTATTCTTTGACTCAGTGAATGTTTTTTTCAAATGTAAAAGAAAAATAAAGTCTTCAAGACGAAAAGCACTCTTATTGTAGCTCTTGGGTCATACAGTTTAAAGCTGTTTGTCCCTTATTCAAAAATGGTTTTCTGTTTAAGGATATGTTTACTGATTTCATATGTTGTTAGCACTTCTTTAAGTCTATGCTTCTCAAGCAACATTGGTTAATCATAAGTTTCTGTGTATGTTTATTGCCTTTGCATAATATAAATAAATGTACAGCAAGATCGCTTTGCATTAGGCACAATGCTAATTGTTCTCTATGGAGCAGAGGGTACCGGCTTGGCAGGAGCTCCTGGGGCAGCGTTAAGAGACCAGGCTGTTTCGGCGTGTATGTGAAATCGGGGAACTGCTGTCAAACGGGAGGCGGAGGCCTGCCCGCCGCAGCTCTAGGGCCCTCCCATGGCGCATGCTCCACTGGGGTCGCGCTCCGGGCGGGAAGGGGCAGTGTGCAGTCGGGGCGGAGTCCCCGCTGAGCTTTCCGGCGGCCTGCTGCTCTGATTGGCGGCTCTAGCTGCGGACGCCTGGGATGTCTCCGCGCCCCCTCCAGGTCTCCTCCCGGCGCCACCGCCTGAGCAAGCCGGCACTGAGACTCTGGACAGCGGCCCGGGAGGAAGGATCCAGGTGAGTGCCGCCGCCGTTGCGTTGCCAGGGGCAGGCGCGGCAGTTCGGGTCTGCTTCCACCCGCAGCGAGGGTAGGGCCGCGCACCGCTTCCTCCCAGGGGGCTCCATCTCGCCGCCCCTGGGCCTCTGGAGGCCAGCAGCACCCTCTGCGCTTGGCCAACCCCGGCGCGTCTTGCCTGGAGCACCTGCGGGTGGCTCAAGGCACCTCCCAATGACCCAGGAGTCGGGGGCTCTCTGTCCACCCTTCCCCGGGTGCCCTCCGATTTCCCAGGCAGACGCGGTTGCCACTCAGTAAAGCTGCCCAGAGGCCTCGGACAGCCAGGATCCCTGATGCCCTGCTCCCTCTCCCGCCTCGCCCTCTGCTCCCGTTAGCTTCGTCAGGCAGCCTGCCCGACCTCTCGAACTTGTTAGCTCACGGCCTGGTAGGGAGTGGACTTTGGCATCGGTCCTGTGAAAATCCTTGTGACATTATTTCACCAGTTAGCACTTTGCTTTCGCTACTTAACCCGGATGAATCTGTTTCCTCATAAAAGGATTTTAAGGGTACTGCTTAGAGTTTGTGGAGGAGTAATGAACATGGTAGGTCCTGGGCGCTGCCTGTGAGGTCTGGCGTGTCTCAAGAGCTTAAATAGGAGCCGACATTTTTATTCTTGCTGTTATAATTATTGCTATTAAGCAAAATGACAAGCTGCTTTGGGGCTGTTCTTTTCTTCAGCCGCTAAACTATTGGACCGCCCTTATCCCTCGTTGCAAAATCTGTATTGTGCATCATTATAATATTTGCTTGGCACTTGGAAAGGAGGTCCTATGGGTTCAAAGTTGAATTAGACACCCACTCTGCCCTCGTGCCGGGGTGAATGAGGGCAGACAAACACATAATTGGAGTGTTACTATATAGAAAAGAGCTGAGAGAAAGTTGCTGAGAGCCCAGAAAAGCACAGAATCCAGCCCGGAAGGGGCTTTTTCTCTGCACTTGCGAATTTTCAACCTTATGAGAATCACTTGACTAGTAGGTTGAGAAACTTCCTTATTGTTGTATTGGAAGGAAAAATTAGCTGGGAGATTTTTTTCAATTGAGTAGCTTCAGCTGTTACTCCCCTGTCCCCTGCCCCCCCCCACCGCCCCCCCAGATTCCTCTGTGGACAGCTGGTCCAGGTTCTGTAGGATAGGTGCTGAATGGAAAGCAGCTATGCCAGATGTTCCATGATTTTAAAATGTGGTTATAACCTTTCATTTTTTCCTTTTCAATCTACTCATTATTCCCTAGTAATAAAGGACTTTGGGGAGGCTGTATTTTATGAAAAAAGGTAGCCCAGGATGGTTCAGCCCTTCTGACCACCACAAAGAAATACAAACTTGTAAATAAACACAAGTGGGCTTGCTTTGCCAGTACAGACCTAAGGTAACATTCCCCCCATCTAGAAGTTTGGGATTCACCACTGCTTGGAGAAATAACTTCAGCACCAGCAGGAGCTGCATCAACAGAAGGGAGTCAGCTCACTTTTACAGTCTCCTGAGAACCAATTTCTTAAGACGCGGGGAATACAGGCATACCTCGGAGATATTGCAGGTTTGGTTCCAGATTGAATAAATAAATAAATCTGTATTGCGATACTTACTTTATTGTGATACTTGCTTTATTGCAGTGGTCTGGCACTGAACCCGCAATATTGTGGAGATATGCCTGTACTGTTTAAGCATAATATTTAAAAAGCAGCTGTATTGATTATTGACATACAATAACAAGACATATTTTAAAGGTAGAATTTTATAAGTTTTGACATGTATACATACACCTGTAAACCCATCAGTCAAGTCAATATAATAAACGTACCTATCACTCCAAAAAGATTCCTTGTGCATAGTCCTTTGTAAACCTTTCCTCCCACCCCTTTTCTTCTTAGGCAACCATTGATCAGCTTTCTGTCAATATAGATTGGGTTGCATTTTCTAGAGTTTTATATAAATGGAATCACATGCAGTTATCCTTTTTGGGGAGGGGGGGTGCAGCTTCTTTTAGTCACCATAATTATTTTGAGATTCATCCATGTTATTGTGTGTTCATATTGTGTGTTCTTTGTATTGCTGAGTGGTATGTACATACCATAATATGTTTATCCATGCACCCATTTGGGCTTTTACAGTTTTGAGCTATTATACACAATCTGTTTTAAACATTCTTGTACAAGTCTTTGTATGGGCACGTATGCAAGCATCTTTTTAAATGATTATATTTATTTAAAAAAATGTAGGCAGCCTGGGCTGTAGTCCCAGCCTTGCTTGCTCTAACCATCTGGGTGTCACCGCACTTTGCCTTTAACATCCATCTCCAAGTCTTTGCTACTCTGTGATTGTGTGCCACTGGGGACAGAAACCATATGGTCTTTGTTGATGGTTGGAGGGTCTCAGAAGGAAAGAGGGGTGGTCCTCTTTCCCTGTTTCTCTTGCAGGCTCTCTTTTCTTTTACTGTTTTTCCTTGGATGGCAAATTTGAATCCTGACATATAACTTTGGGTAGGAATGGAAGTGAGTAGATAGTGGGGGGCAAGAGCTAGTATTCGCCAAACTTAAAATGTTGAAATTACAACTACAGAGGAAAATGTGGGAGGTTAACAGGCTTCTGGATTTTTGTAGATCTTTCTTTTTCTCAGCTTAGTTTCTTCTAAGTCCTCTCTTCTGTTATTTTTCCAGAAACAGTTTATTTAACCTCATGGTAAAGACATGAGTGGGTGTGCTGAGCTCCAAAGGTCACATATTAACTGGGGATGACTGATGGGGAGGTTTCCTAGTGAAAAAGAATTCCTCCTTTTTGCTTCCAAATATGGCTGGAGTAATTTGTTTCATATTTGCCCTTCACCTGACTTTTACTTGCCCTAAACCTGGTTCAGAACTTTTTATGGGAACATTAATCTACCAATTTAATTATATGTAGTGAAACCTGGACAAGTAACAACGGACTGTTTTATACAGAATGGAAATGTGGCTGTTGGGTTTGGTGTTCTGTTTGGTCCTTGGGACCCTGCATTCCGAGACATCCAGAGGGAAGCTGACTGTGGATCCTGAAACGAATATGAATGTGGTAAGTTTCTCAAAGTCACTGGCTTTAAAAGTGCATGTGACGAATGTTAGTTATGTTCTTAAATTCGGTGTTACGGGCTACATGGAGCCACAAACTCTAATCTTTTTATATCTCATTGTGCTTTTCATGTTCTCTGAATCTTAGATTCAGTTTGCTAGACTTTCCCACTAGGTAATGTGTATTTTACAGATTGCACCTTACTGTTAAAACTATATACTTCTTTTTTTTTTTAAGCTAAGCCATCCTGCCCCTGTTGGCAGCTTAGCTCGGGCTGGGAATAGAACCGCTGTTGCTCACAGCTCACACTCTTGAGCGAGCTCTTAACCAACTGAGCCACTCGGCAGGCCCTAAAACTATATACTTCTTAATGAGATAAATGATATTTTTATAAATTTGATTCATTTTTAAGTCACTAAATTTGTTTAAAGACCAATAAAAAAGTATCAAAAGCTTGTAAGAATGTTACTACTGAGCACTGCTTTTACAATACATCGAACAAGGATTGTGATTAGCAATGTCTAGGGAGCACAGTTTAATACAAAAATCAAAATATCTGAAAAAACATTTCATTAGACTAAGCAAAAATAAAACTTTGAGTAATTAAAATATTTCAAAGTGATTAACCAAGTTAACGATAAAATCTGGGAATATCTATTTGGGCATAAAATATTAGGAAAACAGAGATTACTAAAGAAAACAGCAACTTTAAAGCTTACAATGCAGTGACCCAACTGAAGAATCAGGCAACCTCAGAGACTGAGATAAATTCACTGTAATCCAAGAGAGTATGACCTGACACCAGGGTCTTAAGGTTAAATTGTGTTTCTTGTTCCAAAGCTTTTCTTTTATCCATCCTCCTCCTTTTAATTTTTTTCTGTAAAAATGATAAAATTCTTTCAGTATTGTGGTAGAGAGGATAATGAGCACTCGTTTACATGAAATCTTCTGGATAATTGAGTTGCTCGTATCTTACGAGCTCCTCATTAACAATTGCCCCATGAATCTTTCCCTATGGAGAAGTAAATTCTATCACATTCTCTATTTTTCATCTTTTCTTGTTCTTCAATTCCACCTTGCCATTCTTTATTAGTGTAATTTTATTAGTTCATTGATTAATGAGTTTTATGGTTTGTTTCCCAGGATGGGACCTCTTAAAACAAGTATAGTGGTAGATCACAGTATTAGCTGACATATTTAAAAAAGAAAGAAACCAGAGTGTTGATTGGTGCCTGGGAGCCAAGTTGGAAACAAAGGCCCAAAGCTATGGTAAAATTAGACATAGTTGGTGTAGAGCACGCTAGAATGATGAAACCAAGGTTTAGCCAAAACCTGTGAGTGGAACCCATGGATAAAAACAAATGGAGGATTTACTCTTGTGATGGGTGGGCTACTAGGTTCAGCAGACTAAAATTTCAATCACAGTTGATTTCTTAAGTAAAGTCTGGAGAATGTCATTGATATTCTGTCTTCTCTTTTGCCTGTTAATGTGGGAGATCTTGTCAGATTCTGTCCATAGAATTTCCATTATTATTACTTATTTTCTCCATAGACTGAAATTATCTCCTACTGGGGATTTCCTAGCGAAGAACACCTAGTCGAGACAGAAGATGGATATATTCTTGGCCTCCACCGAATCCCTCATGGGAGGAAGAACCATTATGACAAAGGTATGGGCATTTTCTGTGTTGAGATAAGAAAGCTTTGAAAAGTAACTGCATTGCTGGAATTTGGCCAGTTCTGATGTCAGTAACCAGATTAAGGAGTTTCTGGAGAGACTACTTGATAAATTATTAAATATCAGATTAACAATATAACCTTTAGTCAACCATCTCTCCAGATGTAGCTTAATCTTTAACATTTTCTTTTTTTTTTTAAATTTTTATTGGGAAATTGGGGGAAGGGGAACAGACAAGTTGCTGTTGTTTTTGTTCTTCAGTCTAGTTGTGGAGGACGTTGCTTCATTGGCCCAAGTTGGCACCATCATTGCGCTCTTCCTGGCCAAGGCAGATCAGTCGCCGGCTTCTGGATGGCCGCTCACAGCGGCTTGAGGGCCGCTCACGCTGGCTGCTGGCTGCACACGGTAGCCCATGGCAACCCACTGCCACTGGGGCTGCAGCCTACGCCATCG
>NW_017732648.1:122306-127541 GCF_001890085.2 Hipposideros armiger
GTATTGATATCATTTTTCTTAAAAGTGCTTATTTGACTAATATAATTAGTAATGTGAGTCCTTGTTAAAAGATGCAGGGAACCTCAGTAAAAACAAGCTTAGAGAATGTGTCTCCTCTTCTTTTTTTGTTGCCACCTCCGGGCTTCTCTGTCTATACAGCAATTAAAGTAAATAGTGCCACATGTCCTATGTGTATGTATCATGACTATTGCAAGGGAAGGTGCTGTGCCCTGGAATATGAGGAAAGTGAGCATGATTCTTGATTTGCTCCCCGGTGGGAGGAAGAAGAGTTAGGAGAACTCAGTGCTGGGTCTGTTTCAGCCCCTTGAGTACTTGTGTGCTTTCATATCTGTGGGCCTTGGGTTTTTACCTGTAAAAACAGTCCATTGGCTGGGATGATCTCAAAGTTCCCCTTTGATTTTTATCATTCTCTGGCTCTATGGGTTATAGTCTGTTGTTTGGTGGGGTTTTTGTTGTTGTTGTTTTTGGCAGTTGTGTGGGGCAGAGGATTCCCTTGGCCTTCAAAATGGGGAACATAGACTGAAAATACTCTAAATCTGGTCATAGCACTTTTTCCTCTGTTTTGCAGAGCCCTCCCTGTAGGGGATCAGTGGCACATCTGTAACACCTGCTGTGAGCTGAGCTCAGAGGTGAATTTTAAAGGAAACCTGACAAATGACTCAGTTATCTACAGCAGTCTGTGACTTTGTTGAGCAGTGATGAGTCCTTTTCCTGCGGTTGCTTTGCATTTCCATGATCCAAGGCAGACGCTGTTCCCCATCCTTCACTCCTGTTCAGGAGCAGTGTTGTCAGTGGTGTTGCTTTGGCTCATCTAAGCCAAATAGACAGAAAGAATCTATAAGGCCCTTCACACCCAACATGGCATTCATCTTCTCATTCATGCTACTTCCTCTCCCGACTTCCTCCTCTATGGATAACACCCTCAACCTCCTAATGAGCTAGACTGGAAACTGCAGAATCATTCTGGACTCCCACCCTCAAGTGGCTCCCAGGTCCTCTCTAGGCTGCCCATGTTATATGGCTTTGGTTCATCCTTTCTTTCACTTTGCCGGGCCACTAACTTACCCGACGTTCTTGTTACCATTTACCTGGATGCCTGAAATAAACTCAGCACCCGAGAGAGGCTTGAGCTGCTTCTATTTGTGAGGCTTCCCACATATTAAAAACTCAAAGACTTTCAAAACAGGAATATGAAAATTCAGTCTGTTTATCTTTTGAGAAATTAATACGTTTAATACACACAATGATAACACCATACATCTGTACTATTTACAAGTCATTACAAGACACATTATAACATGATTCATTTATTGGGGATAAAGTGAAACTGTTCCTCTTACTCTTTTTAAAGTGTTTTTTCCCCCACTCTATTGTGGTGTTGCCATAACCTGAGTTTAAAGCTATGAGCACCTTTCAATCCTGTCACAGTGGTCCTCGCTGGTTGTATGTGGAGCCCCACTTGGAGATTATCGGAGGTTCTTATGATCACAGGGCTTAGCAACACTACTCCTCTACCCATGCCAACTGTTCTCTTTCTGCCAGTCTCCTTGTTCTCGTCCATCTTATGTAGTTTTTCAGGATTAAGCTTCTTCGATCCCAGGCACTAATAATGTGATTTTTGCCATTCAGCCATCTTTAGTGGCCTACTAAATGAAGATACACAGCTCTTCTTAGTATTCTGTCCGACCTGTTGTCTGTACTGTTCACCCCCATTCTCCACAGCACTAAGCCTGTGAAGTTCACCATGGGTATGTGCAGAGAGCTTCATGACTTCCCAAATTAGTGAGTACAATCGTAGGCGATGTTGCCTATGGTGTCTTCCTCTGTAGAATGGGTTAGAATACCTCTTTCACAAGGTTTACGAGGAGTGCTTGGGAACTGTTGGTTGCCAGCTGTGTTTACCCATTATCTAAGGAACATTTATCATTTATCAGCTTCACAGCTTTAAATTGGAGCCCTAGCCAAATTATGAATGATGGAATTGAAGTTTTATCTGTTATGTTAATAAGTATCAGAGAACTTTCTGACACTCTCAAATCCAAATGAGTTATTTCCTTTTTACTAAAGTCTCCCTGGTCTTAAGCTGGTGAACACAACCTCTGGAATGCTAGTCACCCTGCCCACCATCTTCATTTCTCTATATATTTTAAAAGGAATTCTTTTTATGCTTCCAAGCCCAGCTTCACTGCCAACTCTCCCTGATTGCTTGAGCAGGAAGGAGACACACACTCCCTCTGAGCCTCCAGATGCCTTGCTAACACCCCTCACGAGGTGCTTTTCTTATCCTGCTTTGGGGTTGACTTATTTTTGTACTTCTTCCTCCTCATCCTCCCTTAGTCACTCACTGAAGACAGAGACTGTGTTTTTGTCATCTTTGTATCCCTCATAGCAACTAGCAACCCCATGTCCTCTGCGTGGGCAGCCCGAATGAGTTATATCAGGGCAGTCTTCAAAATTGGGACACATAACTGAATGAAGACAATGGGCCTTTTCTCCAGTAAAATAAAATAGGCATCCGTGCACATAAAGTTTACATGTATTTGTAGAGAGTTTATGGACCCAGTTAAGAATCCCATGATTTAGACCATCATTAGCCTGCCTGGTCAGACCTCTACTGACTAGGCAATTTAGAATGCATCTTTAGAAATCTCTTGGCTGCCTGTGAAGTTTGTATGTGCTGTTTTTCAATGTTAAGCAAGCATCTCTATCAAGTGTTGAGCTACCCCCGCTTTGCACTAACTCCATGAAGGAATTGAAATTCAGAAATTCATCACTTATAGGGAATTGGTTCTCTTGATCTGCTGAGCCTTATTTCAGAAAGTCATGGGATGTTAGCCTTAGAAGGATCTGGAGTCCTGCCTGGGCCAAGGATTTGGAGAGCTTATATTTTTAAGGTATTCCCCTGTGTATTCCAAGGTAAAAATCCTTGGGTGTGGGAATGTGTGGCCTAGATAGACACCCNATTTGGAGAGCTTATATTTTTAAGGTATTTCCCTGTGTATTCCAAGGTAAAAATCCTTGGGTTTGGGAATGTGTGGCCTAGATAGACACCCTCATTTTAGTGGGTGAGCCAGCCAGGTTCAAAGAGGAACAGGGATTTGCTTTAGGTGAAAGGGTAGTAGGCCTGCCAGTCTACTTCCAGAGTCAGTGTTCTTTAAACTAGGGAATGCGGCCTTATGTAATAAGTATTGAGCAAGTTCATCTCATGACAGTGAGAATATTTCATTTGACTAAAATAAGGAACTACATATAGGCCTTGACTAAAACACATAAAACAGCAACAACAAGTCAGACTTACCTTTTTCCTAATTGGGAAATAAATTATCCAATCAAGCAATCGTTAAATGAAGCACCCATAGTATCTGAAAAGTCCTTTGTCTGATGACCTGCTCTGATGACATTCTGCGATATGAATAACTGCCCTCAGTGTGCACAAACAGGCAGTTTTGAACTTTGCTTTGGTCAAGACTCCTCGGAGGCCACCCCTCGAGGGCTGGGTATGTCATCCACACCTATGGATGAGCTGCATCGGAAGAAGGGAGGGAGCTTGTCAAAAATAAATAACTCCAGGCTCTGTCCTGGAGTCCCTGATTCCCCAAATCAGATCTGGGGCCAGAAATGTGTATGTTTTAGAAGTGCCCCAGGTGATTTTTGATAGACAGCCCGTTTTGGGAAATAGCGCTTGGCTTGCTTTGAAATGGCTGGGTACAGATGGAAGCACACACCCTCTCCCCCACTACTTTGTTTTCTAAAGATTTTTCTTTAGAGCTGTAATGAATGCAAGGGCTTTGGAATGAGGCTGACTTGGGTTTCAGTTCTGGCTCCCTGCTGGGTGAGTATTCTAGGGCAGGTTACTTAATTTCTGTTTCCAGGCTTAGTTACCTTATCTTTAAAACAGGGGTGGGTCTTAACAGCTCCCTTGTGACAGTGGATTTCCTATAAAGCAAAGTGTGGGGCACATGGTGGATAGCCATTAGGATAAATACTGGTACTAATAATAACAAATCAACTAGGTGCCAGACTGCTTGCTGGGGGTTACCTTAAGTAGTTGGGGCAGGTTAAGGAAGCCTCCCAGGCCCCAGAGCTATTGGTGATCTAAAGCCTATCTTAGGGATGGTCAAGCCAGCCTGTGGACTTGTGCAGAGCTGCGGGCCTACTTTGCTGGGTCTTGAGCTTCCTTGAATTGTTCAGTCTCATGGATGATTGTAGAGCGGTATAAAGTGAGGGGCGGTTCTGACTTTGCATTACTCACTATGAAGTGGTGGGAATGCTTTTGGACCATAAGCAAAGTCCTTGATGGCACTTTGCCAAGAACCTGCCTTTGCAGGAGAGGGGGGCCCTGATGCAACTTACAGCCTATCTCCTAAGTGATTCTGAAAGATTTTAGGTTATGCAGGTTCCTCCCAAACTAGCAAGGGGCCAGGCCTCTCTCTTTGTTAGGCTCAGGAGACATACTACCCGCTTCTGAGTTCAGGTTTGGATCGGTGGCTATGCAACAATGCACACACTTCTTAGCCACACTGTGCCTCTGCGTCTTTATCTGAAAAATGGGGGTTAAATCCTAGTCCCTAACTGTATTAGTTTCCTATTGCTGCTGTAACAAATTGCCACAAAATTAGTGTCTTAAAACAGCCCAAATTTATCATCATTTGGTTTCTTACCTTTTCCAGCATCTAGAAGGCGCCTGCCTTTCTTGCCTTCTGGCCCCACCCTCCCTCTTCAAAGCCAGCAGTGTAGCCCCTTCCTGTCTCTCGCTCACTCTGACCCTCCTGCCTATGCTTGTGTTCTAATAATAGTTCATTACATATATGCATTTATTATTTTTTATGAGCCACTATTGTTTATTGAGCTTTACTGTGTATCTGCCACTGTATCATCCCCCCTTTAGAAAAGGACGCCTATACTTCAGAGAGATTGAAAACATCCTATAAAGTTTCATAGCGGCTAAGAACCAAGGCCTGTCTCTCGCCAGTCCCCTGATCTTTGTGACTTCCTCCTCGTTCTTTTGGTTCTTTCTTCGGACCTCAGCTGATTTCTCTCAGTTTTAGAGCCTCGTGGGGGCCTGTCCAGACATTGCCCCTGTAGAGAAGGCCAGTGCCTTGGGAGGCAGGAGGAACTTGCCCGCCCACCTGCTCATCTTCCTCTTGTGAGAGTGTGGGCTCAGCAGATTCATTTTCAGGGCCTGAGTAATGCCCCCCTCTCTTCCACCCACAT
>NW_017732648.1:129556-139140 GCF_001890085.2 Hipposideros armiger
GCCTGTGCATCAGACTCATGTAGGGAAATTCAATGCACACTGGGTCCCATCCAGCTGAGGCCTGGGGCGCAGCGTCAGTTCTCTCCACATCCTGGCTCCCGTTTCTCCACCAGAGCCCTTTGTAGGGCAACCTATCTCTCACTTAATATTCGGCTCAAATATGCCTGCCCCTGGCTGAGTAACTGTCTTTCCTCTGAGCGTTCCTGGGTGGTGGGCTGGCCTTTTCCACACTGATCTGGAAGGTAATTGTGTGTCTGTCTCCTTGACTGGAATGGAGCTCCTTGGAGGAGAGAACATGGGTTACCCACATTGCGTTGCCTGCACATAGCATAATGGCTAATATGTGCTGGGTACCAGGAAAGATTTACACAGAATGTAATGTGTGTTTTGAATTACTTCTTGATTTTTTTTAACTTTTAGTGCTCTGCTTAGTATACAACAGGCTCTCAGTAATAATTCTTCTGATGAATGACTAGACACAGCTGACTGGCCCAAGTTGCTCTCACGCCATGCCGTTTGTCAGCCGTTTACCTTTCTATGTCCGCCCCTTTCTTTGCCTGCTGGCATTCCCCATGAGAAAGCAATGGGGTCTGTGATACCCTCCGCGGTTCTTGGCCCAGGTCCTTCAGATTTGAACATATCTAGCTTTTAAAGAGCAGATTCACTATTTCCTTCCTGCTTGGTGCCATCTTTTGCATCTGTTGGTCATTAAGCTTTTGTATTCAGCTTGAAGTGAGGGATGATGGAACCCCTACAAACAAAAAGGAGAATTAGAAAGACAATGGCTTCTATCCTCTCCCTTTCCTTATTACAAGTGTCTTAACAAATCATTGAGTTTTGTCTACCATCCCTTCCCTTCACACATGCTGGGTGGCTTTGCTGTCACTCTGGGGTCCACACGGGGTCTGTTTTTGTGTGTGAGCATGTGTACATGTATGTAGCTGTGTTCTCTTTCTCTCTCTGCACAGTCACTTTGATTTTGTAGCTGCCCAACTGTGGCATAGAGTTAGAGGTAAGGAGTACCTATAGACGACCCCTCAATGCTAATTTATTCAAATTCCAACGTAACTAAACTGTTATTTCTTTGCTTCTTTTTCTGTTAAACATAGACTGTTTATAACCTGGATCACACTAGCTGTTGTTTCAGGCAAAGCAAATCCACAGAAATTTGATGTATGGGGCAAATATAGAAGCTTTGGGAAACGCTTCTATGGAGAGTCGAGTGAGAGAAGTCACTTAGAAGGATAGAGTCACTCCCTGAAATAACCCTTGTGCCGGAGTGAATGGTAGGTATGGGCTGAAACAGGGGTCTTTATAGATGTTGTGAGAAGCCCCTGAACCGCCATAAATGGCAGATGCGTGGTGACTCACCTGCATCTCCCAGGAAAGCGTCAGCAGTTCCTCACTGCCCATGGGAATCCGGGAGTTATGTTATGGTGGTGTTTAAAGGTTTTCCTGCTGTATCTTCAGCTTGCCATCTCCCAGATGTCCCCTTTGAAACTCCTGGAGGGCTATGGAGGGCAGTACAGAGAGATTGCAAGGGAATTTAAAACAGTCCCCATCAAGAAAAGGCAGGGAGCTGACTGACGCCTCTGCTTCCAGCCTCAGTCCCGGTTGCCCCGCTCCTTAGCCTCCCCTCCCCTCCTCAGTTCTCCGTCCCCATTTAAGCCATCTCTGCCTTTCTCAGTACTGTGCCCTGAGAAGCCCCCTCAGCAGCCTCAGCTTTCCCGCTAAGTGCCTGAAGAAGCACAGACTGGAGCACGCAGCAGGGCCTGTGGCCACCTGCCGTGATTTCCGGGGGGTGGGGGAGGGGCCCTCTAGCTCCCTTTCCCTAGGGGAGACCACTGCAGAGGCAGACGCGGCTCTGTTGCCGCTGACCAGTAGGGGCGCCTCTTGGAACAAGGCTGCCCCAGTGGTCCCCGTATGCTGCCCAAATCTTTCTTTGGTCACTCTGATTTTCTGGTATTTTAAGGTCATATCTTCTTCCTCGTGTCCCAGCCCCAAAGCACCTTGGATGGGTGAAAACTGTCTTACCATGCCGAAGGGAGATGTTAGCTCCGTCGCACAGCTCCTGGGTGCCCTTCACACAGGGCTGTGGGTTGCGATGCCTCCTGCCATTGTCCAACAAGGCAGCCCTGGTTAGGAGGGACTGTCATTTAAAACACATTTCATCGACTACAATTTAAAAATGAATTCCTTTCAGCAATTATTATTGTCACTTACACTGAAGTTTATAATTTTGAAATTTTTACCATCCTGATTTCTCCGACTGGTTTCTCCATCTTCGTGGAAGGCAGGGCGCCTAGTCATCAGATGCTGTAGCTATACCGTAGTGAGTTACATGTAGAGCTTTCACAGTCAATGTAGACGTGGGAAGGGAGCATTAATACGAACATTCAAAGGCAAAGAAGTGCGTGGAAAGCTGCTCCGATCTTGGCCTCTTTGCTTTCTCTTCTCCTTCCGCTAGCAGAAGGTCACTTACATGGCCCTGGGAGAGGGCTGCCACTTTGGGATTTGAAAATCATAGCCATTTGGGACCTTTGCTGGGGGGAGTCCCATTGGTTTTACAAATGAGAGTACCAGCACCCCACATTACATACCTCCCGGGGGTACCATTCATGTCAGGTATGTATGTAATTGGGCCACCTTGCATCAGAGGGACAGTCATTAAAAAGCAATTTATTGGGCCGGCCGAGTGGCTCAGTTAGTTAAGAGCTCGCTCAAGAATTTGAGCTCTGAGCAACAGCAGTTTGATGCCCGGCCCGAGCTGAGCTGCCGCTAAGCTGCCAACAGGTGGCAGGATGGCTCAGCTAAAAAAAAAAAGGCAATTTATTGGTTACCAAATCCATGTTAGGACATTCACATCCCACCTGACTATCCGATGCATCATTCTTTTCATTTGTCCTTGATTTGATATTTTACACTCCTCATTTGTGTACATCAATGCTACACAGCCATATTCCAGGGAGTCTATAATTTTGTAATTTGTTCTATTTTTTCCCCTTCAAGGCTACAGTAGAAGCTTTTTTGTGCTAACTCAATCCTCATCATTGTTGGTGGCTTATTTATTCCATCAAGTGGATGCAATTAGTGATTTGACCTCTCAACAAGTAGCTTCTTTCTAGTGTTTCACTATTATGAAGAATGGGAAGAAGGCAAAGGAAGCTCTAATTTGTTAATTTTGACCTATGTGTTAGTCACTATGCCAGATAATTACCTCATTTATTCCTCTCAACAATTATTTATGGAACTGAGACTCAGACTGGTTAAGCAACTTAATAATATGAGCTAATGTTTATTGAACTCCTACTGTGTGTCAGAACCTTTGCTAAGAGCTATTTCATCTAATATCTTCATATATCATTACTCTCCATAAGCTATTGGGTTGTTGGGAAAGTCATTACGTATTTTTCTATGTTTTTCAACGCAAAAATGTGTCATGACTTTCCCAATGACCCAATACATATTGCCTTTCATGCTTCAGGGGATGCTGTCAATTTCAGGTGATATTGAAATTTCATGCCCAAAGTGGCACGTCAAAACTTGAAGACAGATTTAAACCCAGGTTTGTCTGACTCGAAAACTAATGGTCCGTATAATGTCAGCTCC
This sequence comes from Hipposideros armiger, assembly GCF_001890085.2. Taxonomy (NCBI): domain Eukaryota; kingdom Metazoa; phylum Chordata; class Mammalia; order Chiroptera; family Hipposideridae; genus Hipposideros; species Hipposideros armiger. Next base: position 133,166 of record NW_017732648.1, read on the forward strand.
ATGAGGGTGATTTTTTTCTTCTGCTGTTTTTGTTCTCTGCTGTGTCCCCAGCATGTAGTCGGTATGCTGGCATATAGTTGAGCACTCAGTAAATGCTTGTTTAATGAATGACTGAATAATATTAACATGATGTAAACAGCTGGAAGTCAGATTTCTTTGGTTCCCAAGTCTTTGTTTTTTTCACTTATATCACTGGCTTAGGTACAGTTGAGTAGAAGATAAATTTGCATATATATGTAAAAATATGTGTATGTATATATGAACAAATATGTGTGTATATATATATATATATATATATATTTATGAATTTATGTGTGATCTTTTGGCTTTTCTTTTGGTTTATTTTGTTAGGATACAGTCTAAGAAATCCAATTACTGGAGCAAAGTGCAGAAACATTTCATAAGTTCTTAAAAATATATTTTAAAAAGTGTCTTGTTACTAGATATGCAAAAATCATCCAGTTTTACTACTACCTTGCCAGCACTGTTTTAAAAAAAAATTTCTTTAGGCTGAATGATAAGAAAACAAGACTCTTATGTATGCCTTCAAGAGACTCACTTCTGATAGAAAGACACATACAGACTGAAAGTAAAGGGATGGAAAAGATATTTTATGAATATGGAAATGACAACAACAAAAAGCTGGTGTAGCAATACTTATACCAGACAAAATAAACTTTAAAACAAAGAGACAAAGAAGGACTCAATAATCCCACTTCAGGATATTTATCTGAAGCCCAAAATGCTACTTTGAGGGGCTGTGTGCATCCATATGTTCATTGCAGCATTATTTACAATGGCCAAAATGCGGAGGTAACCTGAATGTCTGTTGATGAATGAATGGATAAGAGTAGGAGGTGGTACGTATATGCAATAGAATACTGCTTGGCCAGGGAAGGGAATGGGTTCTTGCCATCTGCAGTGGCATGGATGGACCTAGAGGGTATTGTGCCGAGTGGAGTATGTCAGACTGATGCAATGTGGTTCGACTTATATGTGGAATTTAAATAACAAAATAAACAAAACAGAAACAAATGCATAGATACAGAGAACATTTTGATGGTTGCTAGATGGGAGGGGGGTTGGGAGTGTGGGTAAAAAAGGGGGAGGGATTAAGCAGTACAAATTGGTTGTTACACAGTAGTCATGGGGATGTAATGTACAGTATAGGGAATATAGTCAATATTATTGTGATTGCATAGTATGGTGTCAGATGGTTGCTGGACTTATCATGGTGATCACTTCTTCAGGTATAGAAATGTTGAATAACTATGGTGTACACCTGAAACTAATATACTATTGTAGGTAGCTATATTTTAATAAAAATCTTAAAAAAAGAAAAAAGGAATAAATGATTAAAAAGCATTCTTTACTAGTGTTATATAGGAGTGCATTGCTACCTCAATATTTTCATTTGAGTTTCTGTCTCATTATTTGCTTATGTTATCTGTATAGCACAATATCATGTTTGTTTTGAAGTTAGGTGCTGCTAACTCCTAAACATGGATGTTTCTCAGGTCGCAGACCAGTGGTGTTCCTGCAGCATGGCCTGCTGGCAGATTCCAGTAACTGGGTCACAAACCTGCCCAACAGCAGCCTGGGCTTCATCCTGGCAGATGCGGGTTTCGATGTGTGGATGGGGAACAGCAGGGGAAACACCTGGTCTCGGAAGCACAAGACCTTTTCTGTTTTTCAGGATGAATACTGGGCCTTCAGGTATATTTGAATTGATTATGACAGCGGTCTGTGAGTACCCTTAATACAGAAACATGGCAAGGCAGATAGAAGGATAACTCAAGATCATATGAGAGGGGAAACTGATGAGTCATGAAAGGTTTTTGTTTGTTTGTTTGTTAAGTTAACGTTTATTGGGCTGACAATTGTTACAAAGTTATATAGATTTCAGGTGTACAATTCTGTAATACATTATCTGTATATCACATTGCGTGTTCACCACCCAGAGTCAGTTCTCTTTCCATCACCATATATTTTATCCCCTTCATGAAAGGTTTTAAACCTTTTTAGGGATTTAATAAATAGCAGCAAGGTAAATTGTAAGTAAATGATTACATGTAGGAATTAGATTCAATTAGGAATTTTTAGTTATTTTGGCATTCCTGGTAGTGTGGGATGCTGGGTAAATTGTGTCCCATAACCTTTCTTCCTCCATAAACACACATTGCAAATGTTCATTATTCTATATCCAGAAATTTTCCTCTTATTTCTGGCTCTACCAATTAATCACTGTGTGACCTTGGATGTGTCACGTAAGCCCTCTGTGTCTCAGTTTTCTTTATGTAAAATGAGGATAATAAATACCTATCTTTAAAGGTTATTGGGGAATTAAAGGAGAGGATATAGGGAAAAAACATGACACATCAGAAGTGGTGGTAACAACTGGGTCACCCATCTCCCAATGACAGATGCACATATGTGCGTGGCTCCAGGTCCTGTCTTGGTGCAAGGTATAGAGAAGACCAAGCTATGGACCCTCCAGACCTGATTCCCGTTTGTAAAACCAGACCCTACCTAAGGACATGAAATGCAAGGATGAGAGCTTTTACCAATGATATGTACAAGAATATATTTATTTATTGTGACATTATTTGTAATAGCGAAAAATTGGAAACTACTATATAATAAATGCCCAACAGCAATGAATAGACAAATTAAGTGTGTTTATATTTACACAATGAACAGCCTACAACTATGTGAGACACTGTGGATATAGCCCAACACAGAAGAACGCATACTGTTTGATCCCATTTATAGACAAGTTCAAACATGGGTAAAACTAATTTGTGGTGTAAAAATGAGGATAACGGTTACCCTTGGGAGGCAGGATTGGAAGGGAGCCCAGGAGGCTTCTGCAGTCCTGGTAATATTCTGTTTTATGCACTCATCCTGGTTTAGCCAGGGGCGTTCAGTTTTTGATTAGTCATCAAACCACACACTTATTATTTGTGAGCTGTTGTATTTGTATGCAACATCTTAATGAAAGAGTTCTATTTTTGGATTACAGTTATGATGAGATGGCAAACTATGACTTACCAGCTTCAATTAACTTCATTTTGAATAAAACTGGCCAAGAACAAGTGTACTATGTGGGTCATTCTCAAGGCACTACGATAGGTATGTATGTAAAGAAGATTGAAAGTTGATATAATGTGTTATTACAGAGTTTGTATTTGCTCTGAAACGTGAAATATATATAAAAAAAAGTTAGCTCAAATTTTATTTATTATTTTTTAAATGCCAAGCAGAAATAATGATTAGGGCAAGGGCAAGGAATTTTGGTAATATTTCATCCTTCTCTATAAAAGGATAAACATGTTGTGTGGTGCTCTTGAATTTAAAGGAATTAGTGTAAGCCACAGCCTATTACGTATTTTTCTAGTTAAGTAATATGGGGATGTGAGAAGGTTTTATAAGGGCAGAGACTTAAAAAAAACAAAACAAGAAAGGATACCAACTTTTAAAATTAAGTGGAATGGAACTAACTACTAAGATGCCGTGTATAAATAGTTTCTAAAAGTCATATGCATTTCTTGTTTATGCTGACTAAAAAGGTAATGTATGTTCATTGTAAACAAAAATAGAAAATTTAGCAAAGTTTAAAGAAAACAAAAATTGCCCATAATTCTAGCAAACAAGAGTTCTTCTGCATAGGGACTAGGAACCTGCCCCATAATTTATATAATTCCCCCTTTTAGTGTTTACTGGGGTTAATATTTTTGTGTTCAGGTGACACAATCTCCTTAGAATACATTCCTAGAAGAATTACGATATGAAATGTATGAATGCTTTTAAGTGTCTATGGTTAAATTGCCTCACCCTCAGTACCGCCAAACACTCTTTGCCAGTTTGAGAGGCCACAAACAAAAAATAACATTTGCCTATTTTAGTCATTGAGTTAAGCATTTTTCTTTATTTATATTCCTTCTTCCATAATTTGTCTACTTAATATCTTCTGCCATACTGCTTTCTGAAGTGACATTCTGGGGCCGAGTTTAAGGCTAGAAGTGACCTGAGAGGAAGATAAGAGCTAGTTTAGTGCTAGGGCACTCTAAATGTGTAAGTCCATTTTCAGCCGGTGGTGATTGATTCGGATGGCTCTAAATTGTTCTTAGGGATAAGGGGAGGGGCACTGGAGGATGGGGCTGGTGAGGCTGAGCTGTTAGGAATAGTCTTTTCTGAGCTCGATTTACGTTATTAGCAAGTTAGGTTTCTTCCAGTGCATATCTAGGTTGAAAATTGAAACAAGCACTTAAGAAATACTTGATTTACTAGTTTAGTTAAACTCAGGATATCCTCACGTGGAATTTCAGAGGAACCCAATTCAGGTGTTTGCTTGCATGTTTCTCAGGTTGCCACTAGAGGGCGTCACTCATTACCGCCTTGCCTTCTTAGAGAAAGTCCCAGAAGATGGAATTCCTGTTACCTACCTTCCTCTTATTCCCATAGGTTTTATAGCGTTTTCACGGAACCCGGAGCTGGCCAAAAAGATTAAGATGTTTTTTGCCCTGGCTCCTGTGGCTTCAATCAATTTCTCTACCAGCCCTCTAACTAAACTAGGACGACTACCTGATCTTCTCATTAAGGTACTTGAACAGCTCCCTGCCCCCAATTTCTTTTTCAGATCTGAAGAGTTGGCCATTAGAGGGAGAATCTGTTCTTTCCTCCTCTGTGCTTTGCTGTCAATGGAAAGTGGGATTTCTTCTTTCCATGATTCCCGCACTTTCATCCATTCTTCTGGCCCTGGGGAGTCAGGGAAGGAGCATCATTGATTCTATATCTGAGCTCCATGTTCTCATGGTTAACACATCAATGCAAATCTCCACCCAAAATGAGCACAGGAAAGTCTGGGGAAAGGTAGCTTATACCTTTTTGGAATTGCCTTTTTTTTTTTTTAAGATTTTTATTGGGGAATTGGGGGAGGGGAACAGCTCTGGGGAATTGGGGGAAGGGGAACAGACAAGTTGCTGTCGTTTTGTTCTTCAGTCTAGTTGTGCAGGACGTTGCTTCACTGGCCCAAGTTGGCACCATCATTGCGCTCTTCCCNATTTTGACTTTGGGGAAGAGCCAGAAGTCTTGTGGTGCCAGATCCAGTGAATAAGGTGGTTGAGGACACACCGTAATGTTATTATTGGACAAGAAAATAGCGATGTGTGACACACAGCATTGTCACGATGGAGGCTGAAGTAAAGACATTCATGAAAGAGGACTTCCAGAACTGCTTCTGAAAGTGACAAGAATGATGGGATAAGTGTGTTTGAAGCAAGGGAGAATATTATGGGGGGATTAGTGAGTGACACTGTGTCTTTTACTGTAATAATTTTTTAAATTTAAACACCATAGTTTTTGATCACACCTCATATTTAATAAAATATTATTGGGCTTTAGCTTATTTCTATGTTTTTGTTACTATAAATAATCATCTTCACATTTCTCTCCTTCTGAGACTCCCTTTCAAATGGATAGTTTAAGGCCCTATGACTGAGCACAGAAGTCAAGTTTAGAAGTTCAGTCTGAGCCCTAAGCAAATCTTTCCTTTATATTCCATACTCATTCCGGGTACTTTATATAAATGCTGAAAAACATATGTAAGGAAGTGGTAAACTGTCTACAGTGGCAGAACAGCTTGCATTGATATATTTTCACTGACAGCTCGAGCTACAGCACAGATGCACTAACAGGTGCTTTAAGTCCTTATTTTGTTCTGCTTGTTAATGTGCCACAGATATTTAATATGTCATTTGCAATGGCAAAAGCAGATGATAAACACTTCTCCTGTAGGAATCCCCTCCAATTTCCATCCCCACACCGTCTTTTATTATATCAAACACTAGACTTTTATGCAGTTACTGAGAACTGAAACCTCACATAAATAAAAAGCGGTTCTGATCAAGAATGTCTAGGTTTTTCCTCTTTACCAGATGCCACAACTTGGCCACAGCTTAAACAGTTTGCGATTC
>NW_017732648.1:141380-155335 GCF_001890085.2 Hipposideros armiger
TTTTTGTTTAATCATGGCCAGATATGAAGCTAGTGTCTCAACCATAATGTGGTTTCTGTAAGTCTTTTAATTTTTAAACTGTGTTGTTCATTGGTAAATAATCTGACACTGACTTGAGGAAAGCTCAGTGTGCAAGCACCCAGTTCCCTCTTTGCCTTAAAAGGCTCCCCACTGGAATGGCCTTGTATTTAGGGATCAAAATGACCCTTTCTCGTGTTCTCATGCAGTATGCTGAGTCAAATCCAGTGACACCCCAGCTGTGCCAATTATGAAGATCCTATAATGAATTTTATCAAATCTATCTGTGATCACTGTTATTTAGCAAATGTTTAACTTGTTCAGGTGACTTGAGGAATTCAAAAAGAAATTCCACTCATTAAAAAAACAACAACTATATTTTAAATAGCTTGAAGATTGATATAGTCAACCATCTATAATTATGAACTCTTGTGTGACAGGCCATAAATCTACCTGTTTGAGGAAAAAGTCCTGTGGAGAAGTGATACCACTATTTTTCCTGAAATGAGTGTACTTTTTTAACCAGCCGCTATAACTCAGTGACCACGTGTGTGAAGCAAAAGCCATGAGGCTGCCCATGAACAGTGTCCTAATTCATTTTTTCACAAAAGAAATATGAATGTGAATGTTCTAAGATGAAAACTCAGGGAATTGCTTTGTTTTTTAGTTTTGTATGTGTCCGTATTTTTAATACTCTTGATTTGCATTGTTGTGTCAGGAAGCCCATATTCACCTGCTTTTCTTATAGCACTGTTTCCTTACAGTGTTGTCAGAGGGACAGAATGACAGTTGATATGTTTTTCTGATATAGTTACTTTAGTTGCAATAATAAATGATACTTTGTATGGGCTAATATGTACAGACAGCATAATACTACTTTGTAACATTTAAAAAGTCTCATTTAAACTTCTCAGTAAAACTCAGTGAGCTTCCTAGGCTTGAAGGATTGTGTGTATGTGTGTGTTCTCCTTTATTTAATAGCCAGTCTCTACTTCCTTTCTCTTTCGGCAGGACTCAGGCTTTTCCTTCTCATCTTACCCCCCTCCTCCTTCCTCCTTGTAAACCTCACTGATGCTGCCTGAGTACGTTAGCTCTTCTCCAGTGGGGAGCAGAGAGTGATCTCAAATCCAAGGAAGGTTCGGGGATGGTTTGGAAACTGGCCTTCGACATGATCCCGCAGGGTCCACTGAGCGAGGCTGTGAATAGCGAGTAAGCAGTGACGAACCCCATCTGCAGGCGGTGGCTGGTGGTAGGCAGGACCATGGATGCAAGGACTGTCCACCCAACTCCTCTTTGAGCAAATGAAACAACTGGAGCTGGCAGAGACAAATCACACCATAGGGCCCCCAAAACTTAGATTTGGGGGTCTAATGTGATCTCTCCCACTACTCTGTGAAACTGAAGGCAGAAGACACATCTTACTCATTTCTGCATACCCAGAATCTAACACACAGAATATAGTCAGTAAATATATGTGGATTGGCAAAATGTGTGAAAAACGATTTCTCTAAATGAAGTTAGATGCACAGATAACATCTGGGAGGGCGTAAGGACTGAAATGGAATCTGTTGTTTTCACAGCAACCACAGAAATGAATGAAATTGTACTAAATGCAAAGGCTATACACCCCCAGGAGGGTGCCACTCCCCTTCTCGCCTTATGTCCCCCCAAATAAAACATGCTTCTTTTTTGACCAAGGCAAACTGGTGTGTCCAACCGGGTACAAGATTCTTGGGTAGGGCCAGAAAGAAAAGGCACTGCGTGGGTGTTCTTGTTGGCTGTTCTCTGCCAGTCGTGGGCAAGAACTCAGGTGGAAGGATGGCTTCAGGGCCATGGGCAACTTGGTTTCTCTTGCTTTGGTTGCTGCCATGGAGGCCCCTGTAGATGCCCTTGAGAACTTGTCATTAAATCCCCCACACAGCAGACCATGGGGATGATCAGGGACTTCATTCTATAGAGCCCTCCTTTTATCTGGAGTGTTTCTACTTCACCTCCTTTGCAAACTTTTCTCTGGGAATGTTTCTTCAGCACGTGGGCCAGGCTAGAGGTAGAGACGTTGCATTGCTATTCTTACTAACGTTGGGTCACAGTGTACACTTGCCTTTGCGGGTGGCCTCTTGCCCCTGACATAGCTGCACAGGCTCTTTATATCATTTTTTATATCTTTATAACCTGGGCTGCTTTATGGTAGGTTTGTTTCATTGTTGGCTGAGAGTGCTGACGAGGTTGGAGCGTATACCTCAAGGAGTCCTATAACAAATTTGTAGGGCGTTCTGACTCTGTTCTTTTCAATTGGATTTGATATGTGTTCTGTTAAGCCGAATGCAAAGATATCCACTGACCTGTAGGGCAAGGAGTAGTTTAGTTAATATCCTGCCAGTTTGGAACTGGAAGATACTGTGTTTATGTGGGCAAAGCCATCAAATGAAGTTCCAACTGAGAACGAAGTTATTCTTTCTATTTGCCACAAGAGGGCGCTCTTGCCTTTGCTTCCAAACTTTTTCATAAAGAGGCTTTCTGTAGTCTCTTCCTCTGGGAAAGGCAGAGGACATTGTTGATTTCTAATTTGAGGACTGACTGGTAAGCTCAACCATGTCTGTGGTCATTTCTAGGATTACATTTAATGCATAACATCTGAAAAATGTTTCCGAAGAATACCTGTGCCCAAATGTGACATGAAAATTAAAATTTTCCTAATAGAGTTGTCAGAACCTCAGACACAGGGGAGGAAGTAGAGGTGTCTTTAACACCAGGCCTCACACTAAGGAGCAAAATTTAGACTCTTTATATTCTCTCCAAGTAATGAAGATTATTCTGTGTTTGTAGGTATTAAAGATCTTAATTTGTTAAATGTAAACATCTAAAATACACTCTAAGTTTAACTCTTGTCATTTATTTTTTAATACATGGAGAGATTTTTAAACTGTGACTCCTGAAAGGCAACATCAGATTGCAATAATTCTGATTTTTAAAAGTTTGTAGTGATTCATTCAAGAGTATTTATTGAGTACTTATTATATTGTGCTAAGTGCAGGTTTCAAGTTCAATTCCAAACTAAGCAGAAAACTCTCTGCCTGCATGTTTTAGTAGTATTAACACAAATACGTTGCATTTTACATGTGCCATTTTACATTAAGCCTTCTCACGAGGCTTTGGTCTTTGCAGCAACCCCTTTGTCAGGTGAGGCGAGCATTTTCTCTGCGTTACAGGCAATGTTATGCCTTTTAATGGGGATAATTTTATATGTTTTAAATATTTTAAAGACATTGGTGAAAGTTCCAAAAATATCAGTAGAAGCACCTGCATACATGTGATCCTGATGGATCAAAAATATAAAGTGTTTAAAACCAAATATGCATTACCACCTGTCAAAAAGAGTCTCTGGGGGGGGGGCTAACATCCCCCATATTCTTCACCAGCTTCCCCTGTTTTGGAGTGGACAATTAACGTTTCCTGAGTCTTTTGCAAACTGCCCTATAAATACAACTTCAGTGCCCCATCCCAACTCCAGAGTCCTGCTATAGAGGCACCTACCTTGAAACTGACATTGACCAGTTTCTGCTCTCAGTTTGGCTGTAACTTGCCATTTAATCCTAGCTAGTCTTGACTTTTCTGAGGGTAAGTCTTCATCTTTACAATGAGGAATTCGATTTTGACCTTTGAGATTGCTCCACGCTCTGTGAGTCTTAACGTATTACAGTTGTAAGACATTACAACACTTCTCACCTCTGATATCCAGGAATAATTGTTTCAGTTAGCTCTATGCTAAGACCGTGTCACCTAATTTTGGAAAGAAACAGTCAAAGATCACACAGAAAAAAACAGATTCTGTCATAGATAAAGGGCTATGCCAACTACATGATCTGTTTTTTTGGGAGGGGCCGTGTCCAAAGTCATTTGCTGAGTTGGTATCAGATAACTTCAAGATTGTGTTAAACCTGTGTGTAGACTTGGTTGTTGTATTCTCAGAAAAATGATTTGCTCTCTGGGATAGCCAGAGAAGAAAGGGTTCCTGTCATCCAACCCTGTCGGAAAGACCGTGCCAAGATAAAAATACACAGGAAGTCAAAATCACCTGGAGAAGTACAAGAAAGAGTGTGGCCGAAGTCCTAATATCATCAGAAATCAGTAAACACCCCCTTTTATGGAAAGCCAACCCAGTGGATAAGTAGACCTAAACTAAATAACCAGTGCTCAAAAACAAACAAAAAACTATTTTTTTTTTAGTCTTGCTTTAGAGCCAATATCTTTTAAACAATTATGTACACGGTATAATGCTTGGCACTGTGGGGAAAAAATTCTAGAAGACAGACTCTGTGCCCTAAAAAGACCTATTCATCTAGCAAGCCGTTATATAAATTTTGTGTAAATTAGAAGGTGCACATTTAAAGGTGCACGTTTGCCAATTCAAGAAACTTTAGTCAACTAAATAGGGTTCAATTTGATTTGGGTCCATTAAGTGATGCTATTTTAGACCACCCAACAACTTGTGTCTACTTTTTCAGCGTCCTCCATGACATGGAGTGGACAACTGATGAGATTTTAACTGACCACTTGCCCCGAGATAGTTGCATTTGTACTCATAGTTCTGAGCAGAATTCATTTGTAAGCGTGAGAAAGTGAGCTTTGATGGTTCCTTTGGGGCACTGAAGCAGCCAAGAATGAAGGCTTAGTAAATGGGATGTGATACACTCAATAGCGTGGTGTAACTCTCAGATAAACTTTTTTTATTTTTTAAATGATAAAAAAAAANCTGGCTGCTGGCTACACACGGTAGCCCATGGCAACCCACTGCAGCAGCACTGCAGCCTACGCCATCGCCGGCGACTCACAGAGCCCAGCTCCAGGTCGAGCTGTTGTTCAGCATCTTAGCTGTAGAGGGCAGTGTCACTGGCCTTCATATGTGGGATCCGAACCGGGGCCCTCTGGCGTCCCAAGCCAGCTCTTAACCATTGTGCCACTTGGCCGGCCCCTTGGAGTTGCCTGTTATTGTATACAGTGAGCTGGTACACAGGACTAGTCAGGAGATGGGAGACAGGAAGTGTACTGTTTCCATATGCTGGACCCTGACTTCACTGAGGACAATCTACAGACACTCTTACTGGGTTTTGTAATATGACCCTCAAACACAAGCCAGTAACTTCCCTGGGGCCAGCCCTAGAGCTATGTGACCCCCAAGCTCTGTTCAAGGAGGAAGCAGTTTGTATGAGGAGTTGAGAGCCAATTGAAGCCATGTGGTCCATTATGCATGCGTTATATATATGTTTTATGTATGATATGTTTATACACACACACAGGACATCCCATACAGGAATATATACATACCTAAAATCAGATATAGCACATCTACTGGCCATGTCAGAGAGTTTTACAGGAAATACGGACTGTTCTCTCATCTCAGAATCTGACTCACAGAAGATGGGATTCTCCGCATAGGTGACCAGACATGCAGATAAGATGTGACTCCCTCAAACCAAATTGATTTTGTAATGGCTTGGGTAATAGAAGTATCAATTTTTATTATAAACAATTTTGAGGTTACAAATAAAGTCCCCTTTAACTACCACAACTTCTCTTAGGTGCTTTCCTTAGAATTAAGCACAGTACTCAGTTTGGGGTCTTTTCCTATAGACCTTGGTGTGAGAATTTCTGGGGAGAAATGTTTTGTTTTAATGTAGACAGTATCCAACTATGTATATTGTTCTGCAGATTGCATTTTTCACTCTTGGAGAGCTATCATGTTAATACATAAAACTTTATCACACTCTTTTTAACTGCTGCATTGTAAGTTTTCCATTACAAGGAACTACTTTATTTAGGAACTTATTTAACCAGAAACCTGTGGTAGACATATAGGTTGTTGCTAATTTGCTGTTGCTGCATCCTTGCCCCTCTCTGCCCCCCCCCCTTTTTTAATGGAGAATTGAAATTGCTGTGTCATAGGAATGTTTTCAATTTAATTTAATCCCTGGAGATTGTGATTCAGTAGCTTTATAACGATGCAAACTCCTGCTCCCCACCTTGGAGATGTTTTTTGTTAAATCTGGAGTGGGGCCCAGGATCTCTGGTTTTACCAAGTATCCTACGTAATTCTAATGTAGGCTAAACAGACTCGTATTTGGGAATCACTTTTCTAGACAACGGTGTTTTATAATATCTTGGGAGAGTGACAAAGTGAGAGTAAATGTTCATAAAACCTTTGAATTAGCTGCTCTGGAAAGTGTATGTTCCTTCCATGAGAGCTGAGTGTCCTAACTCTTTTCTCAGAATACAAAGGTGTAAATTGTAAGACATCAAAGTTGATATGAGGAGGGCCTGTAAATGTGTAAGGTGAATTTTTCTTTCTGGTAATACTGTCCTGCTTTGACATAATTTTCAGTGGAGTTTGCCACAGTAGTGTTTGGGTAACAAAGTGTCCTGAAGATCAACTCACTTCACATTTTTTGTCAGTCAAAAGGAGAGCTTGGCTTATTGCGATTTAAGTCAGTGATGCATCACCCTGTTAACTTATTTTTGGTAGAGAACCTCAAAAAAACATGCATTTACCACATGTGACCATTATGGAGACTCAAAGCTAGCAGTTTTAGAAACAGATGCTTTTCATGTTGTGTAACCTTTTCTGCACGTGGCATTTACTTCCTGGTTCCCCCCAGCTAATCTCAGCATTCCTCAGGATTCCTCAGGACAAGAGGAACATTCAAGGAGACCTGGTATCTGGCTTTAGGTATTGATTGACTGTCTTGTAGAAGACAGATCCCAGGCTGTGTGTATGTGGACCAAATTTGCTTGAAGATGTGTTGAATACAGCCCACACAATGTTTTAAGGTTAAATTAGTTGTACTATTTATTTATTCATTTATTTATTTTTAAACTTTATTGGGGAACAGTGTGTTTTTCCCAGGACCCATCAGCTGCAAGTCAAGTCATTATTTTCAATCCAGTTATGGAGAGCGCAGCTCACTGGCCCATGGGGGGATTGAATAAGCAAACCCGGCGTTAAGAGCCTACGCTCTAACCACCTGAGCTAATTGCTTGCCCTAGTTGTGCCTTTTAAAAAGCGGGATATTTAACATTGAAATCTTGATAATTGATTATTTTGGGGGGAACGAAAGGGAAGCTGTGTGCCACAAAGCAGTTGCACATGTAAGGCTGAGCATAAGCTTCCCAGTTCACCAGTTCTCGTCACCCCCTCATCATCACCCTGGGCAGGGTGGCATTTTCCATTTGCTGTTTTAGTTGCTTCTGTTTACTTGCCTGCCTGTGTTAGTTTGCTAGGACTGTGAAGAAGAGTCTGTGCTATGTCTCTCTCTTAGAATTCTGGTGGTTTGCTGGGCGTTCCTTGACTCGGAGAAGCATCACCGCAGTTCCTGCCTTCATCTTCACATGGCGTTCTCCCTGTGTGTGTCCAAATCTCACTGTATATTTGTCTGTTCAAATTTCCCCTTTCTATAAGATCACTGCTCATATTGCCTTAAGGCCCACCCTAACTAACAACCTCATCTTTACTTGATTACCTCCGTAAAGACCCTGTCTCCAAGTAAGGTCACATGATGAGATACTGGGGATTAGGACTTCAATCTATCTTTTTTGCGGGGGCAGAAGCACAGTTCAATTCATAAAACTGTCCTTGTAGGTGTTTGAATTTTTCATTCCTGCTTGTCCTTCCAGAGGGTAGACATCAGCAAAGGTGTAAATTACAAGGGGACAAATTTGGGTTAGGTATAGGGAAGACCTTTTCCCTGTTTCCTGTTGTACAAGTATGTGGAGATGTGCCTTGAGGCTATAGTGATTGCCCCCCAAATACTCAAGCACAGGTTCAATGCCCTTTACTCAGGACTGATGTAGGCCAGGAGTTGGCAGACATTTTCTGTAAAGGTCCAGATAGTATATATTTTTGGCTTTGTGGGACATAATTAGCTTTGTTGCAACTACTCAACTCTGCCAGTTTAGTGTGAAAACAGCCTGAGACAGTGTGTAAAGAAATGAGTGCGACTGTATTCCAGTAAACTCTGTATAAAAACAGTCAGTGCTGGCAGAGGAGGAACGGGGAGTTATTGTTTAAGGGGGCCAGAGTTTCAGTTTGAAATGTTGAGAGTTCTGGAGATGGATCGTAAAGGTTGCATAACAGTGTGAATGTACTTAATGCCACTGAACTGAACACTTAAAAATGGTTAAAATGGTAAATTTTGTTTTATGTGTGTTCTACTACAAAAAAAAAAANTTTTTTTTTTTTTTTTTTTTTGGGTAAAGTGAAGCCAAACAGTCGCGGTCCCCTCTATCGCCGCGATGTCTCTCCCTTCCCTTCGCTGGTCAGCGCGCTCCGGACGCGACGCGTAGGGACTACCCGGCGGCCGGGGTTTGCGGGCTCCTCCGGGCGAGTCTACATGCGGTGGGATTTGGAGATTGCCGGGAGCCGGCGGGGATAGATCTCCGGAGACTAGAACTAGAGAACGTTCCAGTCCAGTCACCAGGTCCTGTCGGATTTCCTGCGTTGCTCGCCGCCGCGCGCGGCGGGGGACCCCTGAGTCGCTTTGAGAAAGGATACATTTGCGGTTCTCGGCTGTATAGATTCACACTGGGTGTGCAGACAGAAAGGATCCGAAACACAGAAGGTATATCGCTTTAAAAAGTTTTAAAAAAATGCAGTTATATTTGCGTCTTTATGAAAACATTTACACACAGTTATATGGATGCATTTAAAAATACAAGTAATTGTGCCCTGATGGCAAAGGAGTTCTTTCTGGTGGTGATGAAAATATTCCCTATCTTGTTTGGGGGTGGAAGGGACTCAGATGAACTGAGTTGTCAAAACTCGTAGAAACTCAACACTGAAGACCTGTGCATTGATTGTATCGTGTGTGAATTGTCCAATTTAAAAAATCAAAACAATTCTGCACGCATATGAAAAGTTACTGCCATTGCATATTGCATATATAAAAGCAGCTGCAGGTGTGTATTTTAGCAACTAAGCGCAAAGCTGTAGGGTTATATATTTCTGCAAACTCTGAGCAGTCGGGAAAAGGCGGCTGACGTCATTCGGGGCGGGGCCTAAGCCCCAAGAAAAGCCGGTGGCTCCAGAGCAGCAGCCGCCGGCCAACGCAGCCTCACCATGAGCGGCCGCAACACCTCCGATCTCCAAGTTCTCTGCAGCGCCGGTCGGCTGTTCTTGCAGCCCCTGTGGGACCGCCTGAGGACCTGGGAGGCCCTCACCCAGTCGCCCTTCTTCCCGGCCATCTTTTCCATCACCACCTACGTGGGCTTCTGCCTGCCCTTCGTGGCGCTGGACTTCCTGTGCCCCTGGGTGCCCGCGCTGCGGCGCTACAAAATCCACCCCAACTTCTGGCCAACGGCGCGGCAGCTGCTGCCCTGCCTGGGGCAGACGCTCTACCAGCACCTGGTGTTCGTGCTCCCCGTGACGCTGTTCGGCTGGACCCGCGGCCGGGCCCTCCTGCCTTCTGAAGCCCCGGAGCTGCTCCAGCTGGTGTGCCACGTCGTGCTCTGCCTGCTGCTCTTCGACGCCGAGTTCTTCTTGTGGCACGTGTTGCACCACAAGGTGCCCTGGCTGTACAGGACCTTCCACAAGAGGCACCACGAGAACTCGCCCTCGTTCGCGCTCGCCACGCAGTACATGAGCGTCTGGGAGCTGTTTTCCTTGGGTTTCTTTGACATGGTGAACGTGATGCTCCTTGAGTGCCACCCGCTTACTGTCCTGGTCTTCCATGTGTTCAACATCTGGCTGTCGGTGGAGGACCACTCGGGCTATGACTTTCCCTGGTCCACGCACAGACTGGTACCTTTCGGGTGGTACGGGGGCGTGGCCCACCACGACTTGCATCACTCTCAGTTTAACTGCAACTTCGCCCCTTACTTCACACACTGGGACAAACTATTGGGAACTCTGCGGTCTTCTCAAGCCAAGTAACAGGCACCCCTCCCCGCGTGGTGGTGTGGCCGCGGTGGGCAGTGGGTACCGCTCAGACCCAGGACTGTTGTGCCTTTCACACTCGAATCAGGAGAAACACACCAGAGCTTTGTTTGACTTTTATTTTTTTTAGTAAGTAACTTATTACCTAATGGAAATTTATGGATAAAATTTGATGTATTTTTACAACCTGATAAAGTAATTTGTATGGTTTTTGTATTTTTGATGTCGAATTCTAGCTCACTTCAATAGCCTTGATTCCTGGATATAAATTAGATGTTCATCACTGGCATATTTAAATCATCTCTAGAAGGTTTTGTTTGTAGGACAAGTAATATCCTAAAATAACATATTTTTAATGGAGAATCTGATATCTGACTCTATAAACTATGAAGCATGTTCCTGCTGGACAGTAACTAAGATGACTGTATATTTTATATTTTTTCATAGAACTGTATATTTATATTGGCAGAAATGTGATTTGTACTTAAAAAAAAAACCAGAACATAAACGAAACAAGTACTGGCTCCTGTTTCACTGGCATTTTGACTGCAAAAAACTAAAATGGGAAGAGGAAGTTGGGATAACCGGATCAGAGCCTCCATCAGCCCTGCCATGAAAAGAGAGAAATCTGGTGGTGGTGTTTTGGGGTATGGGGGGATAGTAGGAGAGAAGGAGGCAGGAGAAGGGGTCTATTGATTGCTTTGGTCTAGAAATTTCACAAAGAAAAAAAACACTATTCTTTTGTATGTATTTCAGCTGATTTCTGCATAACAGGTAATTGAAAGGGTTACTCTGCAAAGTTTTAGAGGGATTAACACTGAGCAACCATTTGATTATTTGCAGGGAGGGTGGTATTGGGGGATGAATAGAATTTATAAAGTGCCTTGCTTTGTAAAACTGGTGAGTCACATGTGTGCATTAGAGAGACTGATAGAAACGGGTTCTGGGCATTGTCTCCCCTTTCATGAAGCCATTTAGTGTAAAAGGCATCATACACATCACCTCTCCAATCTGGGAATTTTGTCTATTCACTGTTCTTAAGACAAACACGCAAACTGCATAACCCTTTCTCAAAGAAAAAAAAGTAAAATTTGACCCTAGACCCATGGTTTCTCACCTATAAAAGGAGAGTGTGTCTTAGATGTTCTTAAAGATTACTTGTGACAAGAAATGTCCCGAGTACTGACCACACACCTGTTACCCATCATATACCCCCTCCATCTGCTGCCTAATTGTTTCAGTTTTATCTTTGGAACGTAGTTAGATAGGGTGAAGTTAAAAATCAAGACAATTTAGGGCCGGCCGAGTGGTGCGATGTTTAAGAACTGGCTTGGGATGCCAGAGGGCCCCGTTTCAGATCCCACATAGGAGGGCCAGTGACACTGCCCTCCACAGCTAAGATGCTGAACAACAGCTCAACCTGGAGCTGGGCTGCCGGGAGTCGCCTGCGACGGCGTAGGCTACAGCCACTGCTGCAGTGGGTTGCCATGGGCTACCATGTGTGGCCAGCAGCCAGCGTGAGCAGNTATGGTTGGGGGTCACCACAACATGAGGAACTGTATTAAGGGGTTGTGGCATTAGGAAGGTTGAGAACCGCTGGATTAGATGAACCCTAGGCAGACACATTGCTGGTCAATCAGTTTTGAATCTTTCTCAGAAGTCACTACGAATCCATCAAAGTCAGGTGAAGCTCTTTGGGGATGACTCTGGGATGAGTGATCATTAAGGTCATTTCCCACTGTAAAAGTCTGCTGTAAATTTGATTTCCTGCCTCCTTTTGTTCTCTCTTTTAAATACACATCTGTAACACCTGCTTTGGCCTTAGTAAACATACTGCATAGGTATCCTAGTTTGAACACCCACTGGTCACCATTTCTCCCTTTGGCCATCCGTGGAGACACGTGGCACATGTCTCTGTGTCTGAGGTGGGTCCTGGAGGCCTGTGTACCAGTATGAAATGCTGAGATATTCTGGGGTTTCTTTTTATTTTGTAGGACATATTTGGGGTCAAACAGTTTCTTCCCCAGAATGAAGTTTTGAAGTGGCTGGGTAAGCATGTTTGCAGTCATGTCATTCTGAAGGAGCTTTGTGGAAATGCCCTTTTTCTTCTCTGCGGATTTAATGAGAGAAATTTAAATATGGTATGTATGTTTATAATAAGGCTTGCTTCAAACCCTCAGTGGTTGGTTTTGGTTTATCTGTGAATGTGCTCCTTTGTGTTGGAGGCTGTGGGCACGGTAGGAACGAAATCATTAGAGCTCTCACGAGGGACCAGAATCAAGGTCAGCAAGTGGCTGGAATACCATCTGCTGCTGTCCTCAGGCCTGCGTGGCTATTGCCGCATTGTATCCATATGGAAACCACTGACAGAGGAGATCGGTCATAACTTAAGTCTCGACATTTATATTTATTCTAGTGATTTGTGTCTTTAAAAAATTATTATAAATGTGTTTAAATTTGGAATGGCCATTTACACACACACACACACACACACACACACATGTATGTGTATGTGCACCTTTATATATTTATTTTATAAAATGTAAGCCCTTGGACAGCAATATGCTAGTGTTTTTAAACATAGTTGTAGTTTGTAATGTTGCATTGTGAGAACAGGTTTTAGAATTCTGGAATGAATGCTCTAGGGAATTTTTTTTGAAGTGATATTAATTTTTCTTGTTCCTGACACTAAAAGTGAGGTATTCTCGTTATATAAAATTTTGGAAATCCTGGAAAGTATGAAGAAGAAAAGAAAAATGAGCAGTAATCTCAACTCATACAGTCCCATGGTTAGTTACCATGTTGCTGTATGTCCTTCTTTCATATGCATGCTGTGTGTGGTGTGCTTGTGGTGATACATGTTTTTCAAGGACATATATGTAGTTAAAGAATTTTTTTCCTGCTCTTAGTCTCATCTATTTGAGCTTGTGGCTCTGTAGTTTTTAATGCTTTGAAGGGAAAATTTTGTTTGTTATCAGTGCTTTCTTAACACTGTTTTTATTCTTTTTTTCCCCCAACATGTTCATTTTGCAGTCTAGAGTGCCTGTGTATATAACACACTCTCCTGCTGGAACTTCTGTGCAGAATATGATACACTGGAGCCAGGTAGGCATTCCAGGAGTGCATTGGGGATTGTGAAAATCAGAGTTAGAAAGACCCATGCATTCCCACCAAGCACCTCTCTGGGAGCCCTTCCCAAATAGAAAGACAGTCTGCTTACATATCTGAACTGGTGCCTTTCCCCAGGGGTCCTGCATTCTGGTCATTGTGTGTGTGTTGCTTTCGTTATCCTCCCCGGGAAAAGCTGTACTATGTGTGTATTCATCCAACAGCTATTGGGGTTGACTTTTCTTTCTTTCCCCTCCACTCCCCTCTGTCAGTTTTTCATTGAGTCCCAGATTTATTTTGTTTCTGTGTTGCTTCATACAGCAAGATTTTAGAGCAGCTTTGGAGAAAGAAGCAGCTCTTTCAACATTAACCCGTGAACTGAGCAAAATAGGCCTGAAACCTCAGCGGCTAAACCAGAGCTAAACCAATCATGGGTGTAAATGGGAGACACGAACTTTTGAAATAGAGTTTGATTGTTTTATCACATATCACAGAACTAATGCATGTTCGTCTGTTCCGAAAGATTTAGAAATTACACATAGGCAAAAAATAATAAAAATTCTCTTAAGATTAAAAAATAAAAGAGTTCTATAGTCCTACACAGAGATGGAAAACATGTACCCGGAGATACGAAATATTTCTGCCTTCTACCCTATAGCTCTTCCTGCATATCAGTTCAGAATGAAGTTGTTAAAGATACAGATAGAAATAATAGTTTTCGGAATAGATTAGTGTATTTTCTTTGACTTAACTGTTTTGTAACTTGCTTTTTATTTACCCTAACAATAGATCAGGGACTTATTTCTACCTCAGGATCTACTTATGTACAATTCTCCCCCTTAACTTCTTTTTAAAATATGAAATAACTTATTATTTAAGCTCCAAACCAAGATGCTATGGGTGT
>NW_017732648.1:157025-158357 GCF_001890085.2 Hipposideros armiger
TTGCTCTTCTGCTCACTATGTCACTCCCTTGTCAAGAAAATAGTTGCTTTATGCAGCCGTTTCATAGGCTGTTCTCCTTGATTCTCCCTCCTCCGGGCTGTTGGCCAGGGGCTGCCACTCTGTCTGGGAAGGATACGCTGGTGCAGGCTGCCATGGTGCCTGCTGGCAGGGGCTTCTGCTGACAGTGTTTGGGGCCTGGGCTCTGGCAAGCTGAGGGCTCCAGTGCAGGTGTGAAGTTTGGGGGTTCCCTTCAAGGCCATTTTATTCATAGTACATTCAGAAGTTTACTTTTTGTTTAAATAGCATTCCTTTTTCTTTTTTTCTTTTTTTTAAACAGTTCTAAAACCTAGTTTTTTACTGGGCTTTTAAATTTAGTTTACAAACCTTCTTGTTCTTTTTGTAAATCTGACTAGTTTCAGGAATCCCGAGCCAAGACTCTTGTTCCTATCTCTAGCATCCTTGCGGGCCATACCCAGGGCCCAGGTACTCACTCCTATTTGAAGAAGGCTGGTCCTAACATATCTTTACAGTGTTGTTCAGAAATACTTAGGGTGCTATAAAAAATACCAGTTGTTGGGCCTATCCATGACCTGCTGAGGATTCAAATTCCTGGAGGTGTATCCCTGGAATCTGTGTTGTAATAAGTTCCTCATATGATTCTGATGTTCTCTATTTGACACCTACTGCTAAAAAAAAAACAAAAATGTACATTAGGTAGGCTCTTTAAAAGATTGTAAAAAGACATTTAGTATAATTTTTATTTTACATGTAATGTTCATTATGAAATTAAAAAATACATGTGAGTACAGAGAAAAAAATAAATCACCCGTATGTCAACCATCAGGGAAAACTATTATTAGACTTTTGGTATTGTAGGCATGCTTAAAATTTTCCTTTACCCTCTTAGGGTTTCTAACTGAGACTGACAGAAGACAGATTAACAGTAAAAAAGCATATGAATTTTATTTATACGTACATGGGAGGTCTCACAAGAAAAATGAAGACCCAAAGAAGTGACTAGGCCCAAGAGCTTATATACTATTAATATAATAGGTTGAACAAAGTATAGCAATTGTGAAAAAGTCACTAAAATAAATATGGGAGATTAAAAGAAATAAGCGTGTTTTTAACAAGGGCTTTTTGTACAGATTTCTTTCAGCCTCCCCTCTGTCTCTAGTGACAAGAATGTTTCTTCCTCCTGGCGTAGGGATGGCTTCTTTCACATGGGAATTTTATCTCATGCTTTTACAAAGAAGAAGGATGCTCAAAATATCCTCTTTGCATCTGCTGTTTTACAAGTGTCTTTAACTCAAAATAATCAGTGTTGCCAAA
>NW_017732648.1:161047-193085 GCF_001890085.2 Hipposideros armiger
ATATATATATTTCTTTCCCGAGTAAGATAGTTAACTCTTTGAAAAAGTTCAAGGTTTAAATTTCAGTTAAAACTGTCAGCATTAAGTTTATCTAACGGGTATAACCATTGATCTAATAATATCATTCACAGCATGTGTGTATAGCTGCTTTATTGTGTCATGCAATAGCTACTTTCCAATGATACAATGAGCAATTGAGTCATTTAGTAAAGGAGAGCAAAGGAATGCCATGTATTTTAAATTACAGCTTGGGAATGAGTAAATCTGGGTATTGGTGTAAAATCGGTATCTTAGGATGTGGCTAACTGTGGTTATCTGTGGTATCTCAGACATCTGTGTCAGATAACTTTTTCCAAATTATCTTCTTTTTAGACATTTAAATTGAAGAAGTTTCAAGCCTTTGACTGGGGAAGCAGTTCCAAGAATTATTTTCATTACAACCAGGTAAAGTTTTCAAAGCCTTTGCAATCAGAATAGGCCCTGAAAACTCATCGAGGAAGCCCTCCTGAGTTCCCAGGGTTCCGGCTGGGCTCGGGGCTGTGGAGATGTTTCAGAGAGTTGATTAGACAGCACCTCAATTCCAGAGCAACCTAAGTGTTGCAGACCGGGGCTCCGCTCTTTGCCCTTTGCCTGACTCTGTATAACAACTATCACTGTCACCCATCCATCATAGTGTTCAGGAACACGGGTTTTAAAGTCAGACAAGCCCACCCAGGTGTTATCTGGTAGCTGGAGGGCCTTGGCCAGATTACATTGTCCAAGCCGTTTCTCCCTCACGCAGTACATTTACCATTTCTCAAGCACTAGGTGCTCTAAAGTATGAGGCACTTTGCCTATGTTTTTCTGATTTAATTCTCACAACACCCCTGTGACATAGATGTGATTATACTTATGAATAAAGATGAAGGAACTGAGCCTTAGAGAACTTCTGTGACTCGTGTTACACCCAGAGGGAGGGAAAGTAGGCGAGTGTGGACTCCTGAGCCCATTCCCAGCCGCTGGGTTCTGCTGCTTCGCATGGACGACCTGGGAGGACGCCTCCCGCCCAGGGGATTAGACTCTCGGTACTGTGCCCAGCTCAGGGTAGCAGCTCAGTAGCTAGCAGTACTAGCGTTAGTACTCTTGCACTTGTGGGTGAGGTTTCTTTTTGTTCTGGTAATAGTAACTTGAAAAGTAAACTGAGAACGATTTTCAAAATGTAGCCTTTTATTCTCAGATCAAATGAACGAGTGTTTAATGGAGAGTGTTGGTTGTGTTTTTATAAATTAAAACAACCGCAACAGAGGTTTCTGTGGGTTTCTGTTACAGACTTCCCCTCCCACTTACAATGTGAAAGACATGCGTGTGCCNCTAACTGAGACTGACAGAAGACAGATTAACAGTAAAAAAGCATATGAATTTTATTTATACGTACATGGGAGGTCTCACAAGAAAAATGAAGACCCAAAGAAGTGACTAGGCCCAAGAGCTTATATACTATTAATATAATAGGTTGAACAAAGTATAGCAATTGTGAAAAAGTCACTAAAATAAATATGGGAGATTAAAAGAAATAAGCGTGTTTTTAACAAGGGCTTTTTGTACAGATTTCTTTCAGCCTCCCCTCTGTCTCTAGTGACAAGAATGTTTCTTCCTCCTGGCGTAGGGATGGCTTCTTTCACATGGGAATTTTATCTCATGCTTTTACAAAGAAGAAGGATGCTCAAAGTATCCTCTTTGCATCTGCTGTTTTACAAGTGTCTTTAACTCAAAATAATCAGTGTGGCCAAAGCAGCATATTTTGTGATGGCATGTCCTGAACTCTCTCAGTGCAATATTATGCTGTTTTTTGTGTGTAATTATTTCCAGTACAAAAATAGGATCATACTACATGCATGTATCTTTCTTTTTTATTTAATTAAACAGCATTCTATTTGTTAGATACAGGCTAAGTAGCTGTATCAGAGATGCCAAAATACAGCCTCTAAATAAATAGTTTTTCTTTCTCACAAATCAGTCCAGATGCCAGTGGCCCAGTACTGTGGTGGAGGGGGTGTGGCAGTACTCTAGGAAGTCGTGCAGGGTCACAGTCCCCTCCACACTGTCACTCTGCACCCCTGGCATACTGTCCTCTGCTGCCTGGTTGAAGCTGGATTCCCTCCATGTGTGTCCCACATGAAGGAAGCACAAAAGGGATATAGTTCCTACTCTGGCAGCATGAAAGCTTTAGGCATCCTGTCCGTGAAAGGAAGAGGGCAAGAGTGGGCACTGGGGGCAATGACCACTCTGTCATAATCAAAAATACCTTTTCAGGTCAACAGCTAAATTTTAAAGTATTTGTAACTGAGGACAGATTTCCTTTGCTTGAATTATTATTGTTATTATTTTTACTATGATAGCTTTTTGTTTGTTTGTTTTTGCAGCAGTACACCATCCCGGGGCAAATATTCTGGAATTAGAGATGTGTCCTGATACATTAGGCAGATTATTTTCTTAGGCTACAGTTGTAGAAGTAGAGGGTAGGCTTATCTTTAAGACTTCTGATACGTATTGTACTTTAGAAAGGTTGAACCTATTGACATTTTATTACCGTTCAATACCTAAAAATAATTTTTAAAATGTCACTTTAAAAACCATCTATCCTAATATCCTAATATTATAAATATTTCCTCCTGATCTTTACCCACATCTCCTTATCACATAAGTGTAACCATAGAGGTTGTTCACCTTCATTTACTGAATTTTTCCCATTTAATGTTATTTATAAGCATTATTCATAAACAGCTTTCTCTTTCTAGTTTATTATATTTATATTTACAAAAATTGCAAACTTGTGTATATTAATATAACATACGAGGTGTNCTGATGTGCCTCGCCCGGGAAGAGCGCAATGATGGTGCCAACTTGGGCCAGTGAAGCAACGTCCTCCACAACTAGACTGAAGCACAAAAGGACAGCAACTTGTCTGTTCCCCTTCCCTCAATTCCCCAGCACTGTTCCCATCCCCCCAATTCCCCAATAAAAAATCTTTTTAAAAAAAATCAAGACAATTTAGACAGAAAAGTATAAAGAATGGCAGCTTTGCATGCAGTTCAAGGCTAGTAAATATGAATCAAACTATATTGTTTAAAACTGAAAAATCCATCTAAAGACTGGTTTCCACAGTCTGCCAAATGAAACACCTGAGAAATGTGTTCAGGCCCTTCCAATCTTTGGCCAAATTTTCTCAGGCTCCCTCCCAATGTGTGTGCTCTCTTGGCTTCTTCCCTAAAGCCGCCTCCCTCTCCATGCACAGCAAGACCATGCTGGGATGGAAAGATTCTATTGATGTATAAAAGTGAAATCTACAAGAACAGGTAGTGAGATGCAAAGGGGGAATGCTGCATTGGAGGTAATATATTAATATCCTGATCAACATGCTGAATGGAGAAAGAAAAGAAAGATGAACAGGCAGGTATGGGATATAGGACACAAATATTGTTTGTTTTGAGCAGCTCTGGGCACCCCAAAGCAATTGACAAATTGATCACAGCTTACTCTCCAAGAATTTAAAACATGTCATATTGCCTCACTGTATAGGGAACTTTGCATTTGGGGCAAATTGTACACATGGAAATCATTTGGGTTTAGAAAGACTTCCACAAAATCGGATGTCTTATTAGTTTTTAAAATCTTGGGAGGTGGAAGTGGGGGAGTGGTGAGGATGAGCAATTTTTCAGATAGTTTGAGAGAATAATAATAATGATGATGAAATAGTTCACATTTTCATGCATTTTTCTTTTTTTTACAAAAATCTCAATTTCTTTCTGTTTTTAAAAAAAGGGGTTTCCCTCCAACCCCTCAGAAGAGGGTCTGCTTCTTTTAAAAAAATTTTTATTAGTTTCAGGTGTACAAAACAACATAATGATTAGACATTTACACCCCTCACAAAATGATAACCCCATCAAGTCTACTACCCATCTGAGATCGTATGTACCTATTAGAACACCATTGACTATATTCCCTATGCTGTACTTTGCATCCCATAACCATATATATGTCATTCAATGTTATATTAGTTATAGGTGTACAACACAGTGGTTAAGCATTTGTATAATCTATGAAGTGATCCCCCAATAAGTCCAGTACTCATCTGACACTATATAATCTTCACAACATTATTGATTATATACCCCCCTTATTATATTTGACAACCCGTGATTATCAATTTGTACTTCCTAATTCCTCCACCTTTCTTCACCTCATTCCTTCACCTAATCCCTTCAACCTGATGGTTCCTAGATGGATCTAGATCCTAGATCCATCTAGGAACCATCAGTTTGTCCTCTGTTATCTATGAGTCTATTTCTATTTTGTTTGCTCGTTTATTCTGTTCTTTAGATTCCACCTATAAGTGAGATCATATGGTATTTGTCTTTCTCAGTCTGACTTATTTCACATAGCATAATATCTTCTAGGTCCATCCATGTTGTTACAAAAAGTAAGATTTCATTCTTTTTATGGCAGAGTGATATTCCATTGTATAAATGTACCAAAATTTCTTTATCTAATCATCTGTTGATGGGCACTTCTGTTGTTTCCATTTTTGACTATTGTGAATAGTGCTGCAGTAAACACACAGGTGCATATATTTTTTTCAAATCAGTGTTTTGGATTTCTTTGGATAAGTACCCAGGAGTGGAATTGCTGGGTCATAAGGTAGTTCTATTTTTAATTTTTTGAGGAACCTTCATACTGTTGTCCATAGTGGCTGCACCAATTTGCAGTCCCACCAACAGTGCACAAGGGTTCCCTTTTGTCCATATCCTCTCCAACATTTATTGATTTATTGATGATAGCCATTCTGACAGGTATTTCATTGTGGTTTTAATTTGCATTTTCTGATGATTAGTGACATTGAGCATCTTTTCATGGCCATCTGTAAGTCCTCTTTGGAAGAATGTCTATTCTTTTTGTTGTTGTTTTTGTTTGTTTTTAAGCTGAGCCATCCTGCCCCCTGTTGGCAGCTCAGCGGCTGCTCAGCTCGGGCCGGGAATCGAACTGCTATTGCTCAGGGCTCAAACTCTTAAGCAAGCTCTTAACCAACTGAGCCACTCAGTCAGCCCCTCTATTCTTTTTAAAAAATTTTTATTTGCCCAGTTTTTAATTAGACTGTTTTTTTATGTTGATTTGGATGAATTTTTTATAAATTTAGATATTAGCCCCTTATCAGATGTATCACTGGCAAATATCTTTTCCCATTCAGAAGGATGTCTTTTTGTTTTGTTTATGGTTTCCTTTGCTGTGAAAAAATTTTTTAGTTTGATGTAGTCCCATTTGTTTATTTTTTCTTTTGTTTCCCTTGCCTCAGGAGATATATCAGTAAAAAGGCCCCACCTCCACCATCACATTTGCAGTTAGAGCTTCAACATATGAATTGGCAGTAGGCAGGGGAACACATTTAGTTCATAATAGTACTTGTAAAGAATATGTATTCTGTTGGGTGGAGTGTTCTGTAATTGCCAATTACATTACTAAAAGTGATGTCTGAGAGTTTATTTCCTATATTTTATTCTAGGAGTTTTATAGCTTTGGGATTTACATTTAAGTCTTTAATCCATTTTGAGTTTATTCTTGTGTATCATGTGGTATAAGAAGGTAATCCAGTTTCATTTTTTTGCATGTATCTGTCGAGTTTTCCCAGTACCTTTTATTAAATAGACTGTTTTTACCCCAATGTAAATTCTTGCTTCCTTTGTCATAGATTAAATGACCATATAGGCATGGATTCATTTCTGGGCTGTATATTCTGTGCCATTGATCTATGCGTCTGTTTTTATGCCAATAACATGCTCTTTTGATTACTATGGCCTTGTAGTATAATTTGATATCAAGTGGTGTGATAACTCCCAGTTTGTTCTTATTTCTCAGGATTGCTGTGGCTTTTTGGGGTCTTTTATAGTTCCATATAAATTTTAGGATTATTTGTTCTAGTTCTGTGAAAAATGCCATTGGTATTTTGATAGGGATTGCATTGACTATAGATTGCTTTGGGTAGTATGGACATTTTAACTGTATTAATCTCTCTGAGGCTCAATTTCCTCATGTATAAAAAGATGGTGGTAGTACCTACCCTTAGAATTGTAGTGAGGAATAAGGAAGATATTTAGGGAATATAGCACTCTGCCTCACATATAGCAAACACTGTGCAAATGGAGGCTCTTTTGTTATGAGTTGTTACAAAAGATTTACAGGTGATAGTAAATATGTCTTTCCCAAAACAAGTGGAGATGAGGTGGAGAGGAAGAAATGGATTTTTTTTATCATAAAAGTAATACATGCTCATGGAAAAATTTCAAATGCTAGAAAATAGTATAAAGTAAAAAATAACTTCCATCTCCATTCAATGAATTTATCCTCACCGCAGCTACAATCAAATTTAATACTTTTTGGGATACCAAACCAGAGGTCCCTCAGTGTGTCTCTCTTTCTCCCTTTCAGCTGGGATGCATTAGTTTGTTTTTAAAAGTTAAAAAATAAAAGCAAGTTAGTGTGCAGAGAAGTTCTTAAGGCAAAGGCCCAAGGGTACTCACCACCGCCCCCTGCACATATTTTGCCTATTCCCTTTTCCTAATATCTTTTGATCACTATTCAAAACAAAAGAGAAACTTAAGTTGTCTCTTATTCACAACACCCTTGGGAGCCTTGCTTGGTCCTGTGACTCTTGTGTTCCTGAAATCGTAGGTCGAAGTCAGAGCCAGGTTTCCCTTCCCCCCTGTAGCTGGAAGATTCCCTTGCTCTCCCCTTTTCATGCCTACTTCACTGGCACTTCTTATAGTAACTTCACTCTCTGCCTTCTTTACTGGAGAGAAAGGTATCTGCAAGAAAGGTATCATGTCTTACAGACCTTTGAGTCCTTCAAGGATCTTACACTTGGAAAGAGCTCAATAAATGTCCCTAGAGGTAGGCTCTAGAATTTAGAGCCTGAGGAGGCTTGGGTTGAGCTGCCGGAATTTTTGTTTTGAGGGAAAACATTGAATCACTCGGACCATCAGTTTTCCTCGCTGTGAAATGGGTAGAGGTGGGGTAATAATAACTGGCCTTGCCTACTTCCTCTGGCTGCTGTGAAGGTCAAAGGAGATAGGGCAGTAGAATGCTAAGTGGATGAGTGAGTCCCCTTTATGCCGACTGTGACAATGTGGACCTTAGGCATCTATGAAGACACAACGGTGCTAAAGATCACGCCTTCCTCCATTTCTGCCATGACAATGCTCCTTCACAGCTTCCTTGATCCAGCCACTGCCTCTCAGGCTACTCTCTTTATCATCCTCTTCTCTGCATCCCTAGTTCTTGCTTCCCTGCTGAGTTTCAGGAGAATAGAGGGGAGGGACGCCTCAGAGGGACCGGAGTTAGAGGAAGATGACCCCCGGACAGCACAGTTTGCAGAAGTAGCCAGAGCAGTAATATTTGTGCCAGTCAGAAATAGTGTTGATCTGAAACACACCAGGGAAGGGCCCTGGTTTCCGTGCCAAGAATGGGCTCCAAGCCAAGAGCCGCAGTCTGCTGCGTAAGTATAATTTGGCAGCAAAGCGCTTTTGAAAGAAAAAGCCTCTTGCAGTTGGACACTAACTAGAAAAAAGGCATCTCCTACTAGGCAGTTTGAGTCTCTAGTAAGGTGGACAAAATGAAAGTGGCTTGCTCTTGGCAGTCGGTTTGATCTACCCGAGACAAAGCATTGCTGAGGGAACATAGCTTATGGGCTAACACTGCCAAGGGCAGAGGTTCTACAAATGCTAAAACTGAGATGTGACTGTCCAGTGTCCCTATTTTATGAATAAGGGAACTGAGACTCACATGAAAAGAGACTATCCCTGAATCCAAAGCTAGGCTAGAATTCAATGGCCTATATTCTTTGTGCTTCTCCCTGCCGTTTCCCCCCCACCCTCTGAGTCCTCAGAGCCAGTGGGGGCTGTCTTTGCTGAAAGGCAGAAATGTGGTTAGGAGCCATGGCTTAGATTGCTGTAATCCATACTCTTTGTTAATCATTTGCATAAATACAACATAAACATCTCTGATCATTTTGTAGTAAATTGACAGAAATGTTTATTTGAAATTTTGCTAAGATCTATCCTGCCACATAACTTTGTGGGTAATTGGTGAGAATTTTTATTTTATCACTGTGAACTCTGAAAGTCTTTGTTTAGGACATTTTTTTAAAAGCATGCATACAATGGAATACATACAATCAGCAATAAGCAGGAGAGAACTATTGATACTACACGCAACAACAAAGATGAATCTTCAAATAATTATGCCTAGTAAAGGAAGCCAGACCAAAACAGTGTGCACAGATGGTCTTTTTACATAGTGCGTACGACTCGTATATGACTCTATTTATATAAGATTTTAGAAAATGCAAATGAATCCATTGTGACAAAGTAGATTGGTAGTTTTTTGGGGGAGGGTGAGGAGCAGCAAAGATGGTTCATCAAGGGGCACAAGAAGACTTTCGTGGATGATGGATATGTTAATGTGTTGATTGTAGTGCGTGTTTAATAGGTGCATACATATATCAAAATTTATAGAATCGTACACGTTAAGTGTGTGTAGTGTGTTGTCTGTCAATTATACTAAATAATAATGGTGTTGATGGTGACAAATTAATCCAGGACCTCATGCTGGTGATGTTTGGTGTAAATGAACCTATTGAGTGGCTAGTGCTATAAAAATATAGCACACACAATTATAGTAGTAGGCTATACCATCTATTGGGTTATCGGAAAAGCCATGACGCATGTTTGTGACAGATGGCACTAGTTCATTTTTGGAAGTACTAGAGTCATTCACATCTATGTTATTGCTATGTCATTTGACAGCTGACAGTTCTAGCTTCATTCTAAAAAAAAAATCAGTGGTTTGGTTGAGGTTTGGGTATTTTACAACAAGTTGAAGATGGAAGACCAAACTGTGCATTTTTGCCATACTTTACTGTTTTACTTCCATAAAGGGAAGAATGCGCATCAAGCTTGTGAAAAGTTGCATAAAGTTTATGTGTCAATGCTCTACAAGAATGTCAGTTTCAATAATGGTTCACGAAATTCCATGCTGGTGATTTTGATCTCAGCGAAGCTCCTCGCTGGGTCAGTGAGGCCCACCGAGGTTGACGATGACAAAATAAAGGCATTGATTGAGTCAAACCCACGTTACACGACACGAAAGATTGCAGAAACATTGAACATCCATCATTCAATTGTTCATGACCACCTGAAGAAGCTGGGATATGTAAGCAAGCTGGATATTTGGGTTCCACTTGAACTCAAAGAAGTTCATTTGACGGCGCATATAAACATCTGCAATATGCCCATTAAATGTGAGGAAAATGATCCTTTTTTGAAGTGACTGATAACTCGTGATGAGAAGTGGATTGTTTAAAACAATGTGGTGCACAAACGTTCTTGGTCCTGATGTGATGATTCGCCTCAAACGACATCAAAAGCAGACATTCATCAGAGGAAGGTTATGCTCTCAGTGTGGTGGGATTTTAAAGGTGTCGTACTTTTTTGAGCTTCTACTAAGGAAATAAACAATCAATTCGAATGTGTACTGTTGGCTATTGGACAGTTTGAATGAATCCATCATCCAGAAACATCCAGAGCTTATTAATTGTAAAGGAGTTGTGTTCCATCGCGACAACGTGAGATCACACAGAACTTTGATCACCCATCAAAAATTATTGGAGCTTGGATGGGATGTGTTGCCACACCCACCATACTCACCTGACCTTGCGCCGTCAGACTTCCACTTGTTTCACTCTCTTCAAAACTCCTCGCGTGGTATAAAGTTCAGTTCAGATGAGGCTGTAATCAGAACCTTGTTCAGTTTTTCACAAATAAAGACAGGTCTTTCTATGAATGAGGAATTATGAAGCTCATTGAAAGATGGCGAAAGGTTATCAAACAAAATGGGCAATGTATTATTGACTGATCTTTGTTCTTTATATAAAAAAAGACCTTTGAAAAACACAGACAAAATACATCATGACTTTTCCAACAACCCAATAAGTGTGCATAAATGTGCTCTATGATATACGCACAATGATGAAATCGCCTCACCTAACAACACATGTCTCAGAATGTATCTCCATGGTTAAGTGGTGCATGATTGTAATTGTCAGCTACTGAGTCCCTTCCATGTATCAGACACTTTTATTTACATGATGTTACTTAGCTCTCATTTATCCCAGCAAACTTGTAGAATCTTTTCATTATCACCTTTTTACAGAGGAGGAAATCAAAACTCATTGAGGTTACACATCTTTCCCGTGATGTCCAGAGTGTGTGTGAAAATTGAGATATGAATTCAATCTGTAAGTAAAGCCTCTTTCATCCATATACCTTCCCTTGATTCCCTGCTTCAACTAGGATAGAGAGGCTGTCCTAGGTCTGCTATGTACAGCCATGAAGGTTGTACATTGAACAACTCCAGGGAGTGTCATTTTCATAGTTATCAACAAAAATGGTGTCCCTCTGGGAGGTCTGCAAAGCATAACTTACAGATGTATGTTAGTATGAGAAGTCCCTGGTGCAGTTAATGTGTTTTATTTGGTGAGGAGAGAAGATTTTGCTGACAACCACACTGCCTTTCCTGCATTCCTCCTTTCAATCACTTTCTTCTTTTTTTTTTTTAAGATTTTTTATTGGGGAATTGGGGGATAAGAACATCTCTGGGGAATTGGGGGAAGGGGAACAAGCAAGTTGCTGTCCTTTTGTTCTTCAGTCTAGTTGTGGAGGACGTTGCTTCACTGGCCCAAGTTGGCACCATCATTGTGCTCTTCCCTGGCGAGGCAGATCAGTCACTGGCTTCTGGATGGCCGCTCACGCTGGCTGCTGGCCGCTCACGCTGGCTGCTGGCTACGCACGGTAGCCCATGGCAACCCACTGCAGCAGGGGTTGCAGCCTAAGCTATCGCCGGCAACTCACGCATGGCAGCCCAGCTCCAGGTTGAGCTGTTGTTCAGCATCTTAGCTGTAGAGGGCAGTGTCACTGGCCCTCATATGCGGGATCCAAACCGGGGCCCTCTGGCGTCCCAAGCCAGCTCTTAACCAACGCGCCACTTGGCCGGCCCTCAATCACATTCTTGAAGGTGCTTTCCATTCTTTTATAATTCTGAATAAATGACCTGAAGATACTACCTCTCACTATGTGGAGTGACTTTCTCAATAAGATGGCAATGGGTATGCCTGCATTTGTACTATTCTTTGGGTATTTACCTTTCATGTGCCCCTACATGCCTGCCACCTTCCAAAAAATTCTGTGAAAGAAACTGCATAGCTGGATTTGGCAGCATGGTGCCATAGCACAGGCGTTAGTGAGCTCTTTTCTTTGAGTTCATCTTGGATGATTTCCTTCATGTGCTTGCGTGTGATTAAGTCATTAAAAGTCTTAGAGGCAGTCTCCCATGAGATGAACCTTTTCATGTCTCATTTTCCGGAAAATGCAGCTTAGCGTTGCTCTTGCCTTTGGTTGTGCCTTTATCCATATGTGAGAGGAAATAGTTTAAGAATAAGCTGGAGGACATGAATAGTTTTCATCTGGGAATGTTTCCTTTTTCACTAGGCCAGCTTCCTAAATGCTGTGGTCCACAGAGGTCTTTTTCTACGAGTTAAACTTTAATAATGGTGTTTGCACTCAGAGAGCTCGAGGTAGGAGAAACACTAGCTTTCAGTGGATCTGAGAAGGGTCTATGGTCTGGGCTGGGTACAGTTCATGATTACATTTAATTATTTCAGTAATAGTTACAAAAAAGATTATTGTACTTCCCTTACATTTATATAGGGTTTTATAGAATGCTCTCACAGCCAAGAACTTTGATCCATAGCATAACCTTGTGAGGCTGGATGGATGTATAATTTTATGTCTTGCAAAGGAGACATCTGGAATATGAAGCTAGAGATGTCAAACAAGATGTCGAAGTTCACAAAGCCAATGAGTCTGGAACCCTATTTGAGCTTTTCTTCCCAGAGTGCCCATAACACTCACTGTATCCATTTGGAAGTTATGGAGACTTAAATCCTTTGCTTTTTCAAGTCCTAAACCCAAAGATTCACTATCACATGTGGGGGGCATTTCAAACAACCCAAATTATTATAGTGAGTTTAGACTAATTAGAGTTGAGGAGTATTCCAGTAGACTAAATCTATGTCTTTGTAAACTGCCTCCTCCAGAAATAGCCCTTGCTGTAACCCTCATCAGCTACAAGTGCCAACATAAACAGTGAAGGGAAGACCTCCAATTGCTGTCTATTAAGAATTGCTTCAACAAGAACTACCCCAAGACCAAGCGGGTATTTGTACCCTCATGTAAACATGCGCCCTCTATTGGCCTACAGAGGTATAGGCAGGTAGAGCACAAACAGCCCAGCCTGTCGTTACTCAGCCAGATTACGATGCTGTGTTCATTCTCAGGGACTTGGAAATAATTTTATCCTCTCAGAAATCTGTGCTTACACCTCCCAGGAGTTCCTTTCTACGACTTCCTGTCTTAAAATGTGCTCTCTGAGGGAAGGGAGGGAGGGCACGACTCTTTTGTGTCTACTAAATATGTATGCTGATAGAAGCTTATGCATTAATGTACCTCATTAATTGATGACAAAGAAGTCCTTCTTATTTTCTTTCAACTCCTAGGTTCTTGTGAACAATTGAACTAACTGGAAGGTAGGCCTTCCACGTGAAACGCAAGTATTGTTTTAGAAAATGGGAACACCTTTTAGTTCAGTGGAAGCAGGCGCTCATCCACAGTTCCGTGGGGAGCTTAGCAAAGAGATGAGCTTAGACTAAGATTGGAGCAGGTTGGAATGAGAATTCAGGAAATGGGAGAGTTAAGGTTTGTGGTTTTGAATTTCCTGTGTGGCTTGACTTGGTTTCAAAAACTTCTTTTTCAAAGTGAAATACCAAAGCAGTAGTTTCACTGAAAGTTAGTGTTTCTCACTGCCCCCAACTCCCTTGAGGGTAAACGCCTTTATCAAATTATTGCTGGTGGGAAATTTATGTCATGTCAGCACCAATTTGAGGCTGATTCTCTCTGATTAATTAGAGACATCAAAAGAAGACAAGAAAGAGAGAGTGGAAATACAGCATTGAAAACTCTTTGTTGGAGATAAATACTTGAAAATATATCTATCCTAGAGTGACATTTTGCAAACTTTCTTGTCTTGAAATTTCATGTGGATATGTAGTAAAAAAAATCAGTAGAGAAAACTGGAGATGCTATGGTTGAACGGGAAGTAGTGATACGGAGCCTACTTGATTGGCCACCCACACATCCCCTGCGGAACATCTGAGACACTTCAGGACTCTAAAGAACGTAGTGAAAAACTAGTGGACTAGGAAATTTCTGGGATTTCTCTGCGGCAAATGAGGTGGTTGTTCTGTAGCAGTGCAGGAGGAGACCAAGAAGAAAGATTTAGACTGTGAACTCTTTGATGGGCAGGAACCTAACGATTTTGTTTCTATGTTGTTGACGACAAGCACAAGACCTAGCTCGTGGCGGGTGTGAATTAATTTATCAATTTGTTAAGTAAATAACTACATTTTTAAAAATCTGCTTTTGGATGGCAAAAGTACCTAATACCAAAGGAGCACAGGAAAGCAAGTGTACTACGGAGCATGAATGCGGGCCTGATGTGTCTTGATGTCCTCATAATTGACTACCTGGAGGGGTACACCTTGCTATTTGGTCCTAATGAGGAATGAAATACATAGCACTAATGAATCTTCCAGCTTAATGAAACTACCTTGATATATTGTCAGGTTTAGTTCATAAGCACTCTAGAAGTAGGCTTTACGAACCTGTAAAACCATGGTTCTCAAGTAGTAGAATACATAAAAATCACTCCAGGAAACTGTAAAAAACATAGATTCCTGGCCTGTACTCTAGATGTTCTGATTCAGCAGGTCTGAGGTAGGGACTAGGCGTTCTTATACTAATGGGTCATGCGCCACAAACTTGAGAAACATTGATTCCCTGGATGAGAGATGCAGGAGAGGAAAGCTAACTGTTTGTTCTGGGAAGTCACAACTACACTTCTAGATTTTGTGAATTCTAGGTAAATCTCAGCACCAATCTTGAAGGCAATCTTAGAGCCACCCCCATTCTCTAGTTCCCAGAATGGTAACTTCCACCTTGCAGGCTTTGCAGCTCACCCCTGGCTGTGGGGCCTGCAGGGATCAAGGCCTGAGAAAGGTGACCCCAACAGTAGCTGTAACCTGAATTTGCTCTTTTGACACATTTCTTTCTTTTTTTTTTTTTTCCTTCTCCTACCCCCTCCCCTTTGGGTCTGTCTCTGTTTTGCTTATGCATTTGTTTTGTTTTCTTAGATTCCACATATAAGAAATATCATATGGTATTTGTATTTCTCTGTCTGACTTATTTCACTTAGCATATTACCCTCTAGGTCCATCTGTGCTGTTGCAAATAGCAATATTTCTTTTTTATCGTGGAATAATATGCTATGGTATATATTTACCACATCTTCTTTATCTGTTCATCTGTTGATGGACATCTAGTTTGCTTTCATATCTTGGCTATTATTAATAATGCTGCAATGAACAGAAGGTACATATATGAGGTGTGGTCAACAAATGTGAATGTTTAAATTAAAAAATAAATTATTACAGTGAAGGACACATTGCCATTAATCCCCCTCAAAAAACTCCTCATTTCGAACACACTCATCTCATCGTTCTTTCCAATTTTTGAAGCAGTTCTGGAAGTCCTCTTTCGTGAGTGTCTTTAGTTGCACTGTCATGGCTGCCTTAATGTCCTGAATCAATTCAAACGTTTACCTTTCATGGTCATTTTGACTTTGGGAAGAGCCAGAAGTCACATGGTACCAAGTCCAGTGAGTAAGATGAATGAGGACACACCGTAATGTTTTTATTTGACAGAAATTGCTGGACCAGGAGTGAGGTGTGACACGGAGCCTTTTCACTGTGATCACAAAATACGGTGAATGCTGCTGCCGAGTGCCATTCAACAGAAAGGCAGGGATCTTCAATAAGGGAAGCGGCGTGTGGGACCTTAGTAACAGTGTGTGACAACTTTCAGCTTGTTCGGTGCAGTCAGTCAGGTGTGAGCTATGGTTGAGAGAAGGTGTGTTTTAAAGTGTGCTGTAAATCATCCTCTCTTATGACAACACTGCATGTCACACATCACTTCTGGTATATGGCAATTTCTGTTAAATAAATTATGGCGTGTCCTCATCCACCTTATTCACCAGGCCTGGCATCATATGACTTCTGACTCTTTCCCAAAGTCAAAATGATTCAGGATATCGAGGCAGCTAGGACAGCGCAACTAAAGACACTCACGAAAGAGGACTTACAGAACTGCTTCAGAAAGTGGCAAAAATGATGTGATAAGTGTGTAGGAAGTGAGGGGGAGTATTTTTGAGGGGATTAATGGCAATGTGTCTTTTACTGTAATAGATTTTTTTATTTAAACATTCACCGTATTGTTTGATCACACCTTGTATCTTTTCAAATTTGTGTTTTTGTTTTCTTCAGGTAAATACCCAGAAGTGGAATTGCTGGATTGTATAGCAGCTCTATTTTTAATATTTTTGAGGAATCTCCACACTGTTTTCCATAATGGCTATACACATTCACAATCCTACCAACAGTATACAAGAGTTCCCTTTTCTCCACATCCTTGCAGGCACTTGTTATTGATCTATTGATGCTAGCCATTCTGACAGGTGTGAGGTGATATCTCATTGTGGTTTTAATTTGCATTTCCCTGAAAATCAGTAGTATTGAACAACTTTTCATGTCTGTTGTCCATCTGTATGTCATCTTGGAAGAAATGTCTTTCCAAATCCTCTGCCCATTTTTTAAATCAGATTGTTTGGGTTTTTTTGGGTGTTAAATTGTATCGGTTCTTTATATATTTTGGATATTAACTCCTTTTTGGATGGATGTATCATTAGCAAATATTTTCTCCCATTCAGTAAGTTGTCTTTTTGTTTCGTTGATGGTTTTCTTCACTGTGCAAAACTTTTTAGTTTAATGTAGTCCCATTTGTTTATTTTTTCTTTTGTTTCCCTGCCCAAGGAGACATACCTAAAAAGATATTGCTAAGAGTGATGTCAAAGGGTTTACTGCCTATGTTTTCTTCTAGGAGTTTTATGATTTAAGTCTTTAATCCATTTTGAGTTTATTTTTGTATATTACAAAGTGGTCTAATTTCATTTTTTGCATGTAACTGTCCAGTTTCCCCAAAACCACTTTTTTAAAAAAGATTTTTATTGGGGAATTGGGGGATGGGAACAGGGCTGGGGAATTGGGGGAAGGGGAACAGACAAGTTGCTGTCCTTTTGTTCTTCAGTCTAGTTGTGGAGGATGTTGCTTCACTGGCCCAAGTTGGCACCATCATTGTGCTCTTCCCGGCAGGCAGATCAGTCGCTGGCTTCTGGACGGCCACTCACAGCGGCTGCTGACCGCTCACGCTCATTGCTGGCTACACACGGTAGCCCATGGCAACCCACTGCAGCAGGGTTGCAGCCTACGCTGTCGCCGGATGACTCAGGGCAGCCAGCTCCAAGTTGAGCTGTTGTTCAGCATCTTAGCTGTAGAGGGCAGTGTCACTGGCCCTCATATGTGGAATCCGAACCGGTGCCCTCTGGCGTCCCAAGCCAGCTCTTAACCACCGCGCCACTCTGCCGGCCCCGCAACACCACTTTTTGAATTGACTTTCCTTCTCCCATTGTATATCCTTGACTCCTTGGTCATAGACTAATTGACCATTTAAGCAAAGATTTATTTCTGGGCTCTCTATTCTATTCCATTGATCTATATATCTGTTGTAAATGCCAGTATCATACTATTTTGATAATTGTATCTGTGTAGTATAGTATAGGGAGGTAGGGAGCATCATACCTCCCACTTTGTTCTTTTTCAAGTTTTCTTTGACTATTCAGGTGCTCTTTTGTGGTTCCATATGAATTTTAGAATTGGCTGTTCTAATTCTGAGAAGAATGCCATTGGTATTTTAAAAGGGATTGCATTGAAAATGTATATTGCTTTAGGCATTTTTGACACATTTTATTTCAAAGACTGGAATAGCCCCAAAAGTATTAAGTAGCAGTTGAAATGTTCAAAACAATGTAGAAAGAATGAGAGAACAACACAGTGCAAATCTCTGTAACCACATTCTTTCAAAGAAAGCCATCTTATTAGCAGAGTCTGGTAACATCTATCATCAGGACAGAGTGGAAAAACCGAATTCCTTCGTGATTATGATATTTTGCTAGTTGCTAAATATTATAACTATAAAGGCATGACCTTTAGATGGCAATAACAACTGACACTTGCATACAATAAGTGTTTACAAAGGGCTAATCTAATCATTCCACAAAAAAGCCGTAAGAGATAGGTATGGCAGATTAGATTTTAGAATATTAAGTAATTTTTTTAAACAAAGGCACATAATTATTTAAAATTTTCTTTGTTCCATAATCAGTTCCAATGTAAAAAAAAAAAGAAAAAGAAAAGTTTTTTTTTTGTGTGTGTGTATTTTCTTTTTAATACCTCAGGGGATAGTTGAAATAATATGTAGCAAACCAAAGCCTATGAAGGCTGATTGAAAAGGGACCCTCCCTGCTACTTCATACCTCCAGAATATTCTGAGCAACAATGGCATCTTTAGTGGAGGTGTAAATTAGTCCCATCCTGTCTCATTGGAGTAAATCAGTTATGGTATCCTTGTTTCAACAAAATACTGAACCACCAGCCTTTTACAGTCAAAATATCTCCAGATTATTGATGAGACCTGTCATTCCAGCGTTCTCTCAATCTTGTCAGCTCTTACTCAGCAATAACTGAATGGGAGACACTACAACAAAGTTTAAAAAAATCTATTAACATATTAACATAATTTACACACATTTCTAAGGGAACCTGAGATGACTGTTAAGAAGCCTTTTGATACTTAGAGTTCTCTTACTGAAACACTGTTTTTCAGACTTTTGGGAACATATTTCTCCCTTTTCATTAACATTTAAATCTCAAATTCCATCTTGCCTCAATTCAATGCCTCCTCCCTTCTTCCTTTGAGAATCACTCTTCATAGACGAAATCTTCTAAGAAGTATCCTTAAATGCAATGTTCTGCAAGTAGGGAATACAATAAAACTGTGTGATAAAGAACTCTGGAGTAGCAGTTTAAAAAATGGTGTGTTTCATTCATCTCCATGGCCCTACCCCACCGTGTTTACCCTTGCACAATTCACCTCCCTCTTTGGTTTTTCTCATTTTTCATTTATGAACCTCAAGCACTACTTTTCTTTCCAGCTCTGATGAGTTATGATATAATCGGGAACACAACAGAATTATAAGGTGTGGTCATGACTGATGTGTAATGTAAAGTATCTGGCTTGTTTCCCTGTCAGATAATTTTCTCAGATGGGACCCTGGAGAGCAAGAGCACTGCATGGGAAGGAGCCCAGAAAAGTATCAAGAGTCATGATCAGTGCTAGTCTATTATCTACATAAGATCTGATATGCTTGCGACAGAACACAGGAAGCAAACATATCTAGATGCCTATGCAGCCAAATTGGAGCTCTGCTCAATTAACTGATGCTAATAAATTCATTCATGATGGAAGGTCCACTGTAATGAGAAAGGTCTGGAAGTGTTTTCTTTCCCTGGCACCTAGGTTGTGGCAGTTTGCAACAGTACTTGTGGAAGAAAATGGATATGTGTGTGTTCTGGAAGGGATGGAGTGGTTGTTGCCCTTTTGGGAATGCCAGCTAGACTGTCATCCTGTCACTGTCTGATATGATAAATTGGAATTAAACAATGAGAATATAGGCTGAGGGCTCCATGGAGTCAGGAAAATGGCAGGGAGAGTCATAGGGCCAGAAGTTCCTTGTAGATAATTGTTGACATTTGTATGAAATTTGGCCTTGACTTGCAATTTTCCAATTGGCATCTGCGTTCTAATTTTTTTTTTTTAAGCTGAGCCATCCTGCTGCCTGCTGGCAGCTCAGCGGCTGCTCAGCTCGGGCCAGGTATCGAACTGCTGTTGCTCAGAGCTCGCACTCTTGAGCAAGTTCTTAACCAACTGAGCCACTCAGCTGGCCCTTGCCTTCCAATTTTTATAGTTAACACTCCACAGACAAAAAACACTTTAAAAAAAAATCTCTATAATAGGAAGTCACTAGGAAACCAATTATTTTCCTCATCAAAAAATTTTATTATATGTTTTTAAACACTAAAACTACATACAATGTCAACATTCATAAATATTTTTTTAAAAAGGATACAGTTTGTAATATATTAAGTCTAAAGTATATACACTAATTTTTTTACAGAGTTAGTCTTTGGGTAATAAGATTAGAGTTGTTTTTTTTCTATGTTCTTTTCTTTCCTTTTCAATTTCTCAAAACATTAGATTGTATTACGGGCCGGCTGAGTGGCGCATTGGTTAAGAATTGGCTTGGGACGCTAGCTCTGAGCAGCAGGGTCTGGGTTCAAATTCCATATGAGGGCTAGTGACGCTGCGCCCTCTACAGCTAAGATGGTGAACAACAGCTTGACCTGGAGTTGGGCTGCCATGAGTCGCTGGCGATGGCATAGGGAGCTGCAGTGGGCTGCCATAAGCTACCGTGAGTGGCTGGCAGCCAGCATGACCTGCCAAGAGCAGCCGTGAACAACTGTCCAGTGGCCGGTGACCAATCTGCCTCAGCTGGGAAGAGCACAAACATGGGCCAGGGGAACGACGTCCTCCACAACTAAAGTACAAAAGGACAGCAACTTTTCTGTTCCCCTTCCCCGATTCCCCAACGCTCTTCCCCTCCCCCAATTCCTTAATAAAATCTAAAAAAACAACAACAAAGATTGTATTATTTTATATTCAGAGAACTATAAATGTTACTCAAAAACAGTATAATGATAATTGCTAACAATTATGGAGCTCTTTTTCTATGCCGGGTTCTGGGCTTGGTACTCTGCATGTGTTGTCTGTTTTAACTCCCCCAGATATCCTTTGAGAGTGGAACTTGCATTGTCCATATTTAATCCATTCAGAAGCAGGCTTATCAAGGTTCAGTGACTTATCCAAGGTCACGTATGGTGAGTATATGACAAAGTCAGGATTTGAACCCAAGTGCTTTGTGACTCTAGAACCTTTGGCCTAAATTGCATTCATAGTATCAGGACACCCCTTCAAATTTCCATTTCTGTCAAATCCTAATAATCTCAGTGGGATCTAACCACTAAAATAAATGGCAAATTCTGGATTCTTATCTCAATAACCAGATTTTTCTTTCCCTTCATATCATTTTATTCTTTGAAAAAGAGTTTAGAACCCCCCAAGAAATTAGTATTTTGCACAAACCAGAAGAAACATCATTTTGAAACTCAGTTTTATTTGTCAGGACCCTAGATGGCCTGAGATATTGTCTGAAAATTCATGGATGTCAGAAAATTGCTTATTTGAACAAAATCTTTATTTTTCTGGTGAGTTGCCTCTCTCTCTTTGCAAGGAGAGAGCTTGTATAATTTTGACTGAATAAAAGTTCTTTGGGTGAATTCTGCTAAATGGAGGACTTATTATATTTCCTGAGGAAAGCACAGGTATCAACCAGTCAGAATGGTCATTAGCCCTGTTTTGGAGGGCCCTGATGGGCCTTCTGTTGATAGATAATGGGAAAGTCTAGAAGGATAGGGTGAGGGGGGGAGAGAACAGGTCAGTCATGGCACCGGGAGGACACTCAGGGTATAGGACTAGTAGCTATTTACTAGAGAATGCGGAAGTACAGTTGGTTATCATTTGTGGTGGTTATGTGCTATACAGTTGCCATGGAGACTAAGTTATCAAACAACGAACCATCACTCCTAGGGGCAAATACAGGGTTAGGTTCTGAGAGCCTTTGATAACTAATCCATAGATAATCTTGTTTCATGTGTGTTTCTGTTTAAAGACACTTTACTTAAGATATATTATTGATTTATTAACATTGAACTCATAGCCAACAGCACTATGACTCATGCCTGAGCTCAGTTTATTTTCTCCATAAGGCACACTACACCCTTTCTGTGCTTAGGAACACTAGGCACTAAACTTGGGCAGGGGAGCATTTAAGATAGGGAAATCACCCACACAAAGCACAAAAATGTGAAAAACAGCTCTACATAGACCCAAAAAGGACACTTATTTATAATAGGAGTGCTGGAACTGGAAGGCAGTGTATCATCTTGTTCAAGCTCAGCTGGGAATACATATGTTTATTGACTCAGTATTTTTGCTGCTTGGTGTATGTCCATGAATAACTGGGAAAATGCATAGGACTAGTATTTATAAACTTCATGCAGGGAAGGACCATCTGGCGTATTCAGCACTGAATCTCCAGTGACTTGTGCAGAATAAATTAATATAGTCACTTGAACTCCCATGTAAAGATTCTATTTTCAGATCAGCCTAACGCTGGTTAATCAAATCCAAGCCTAACTTCCTCAGCACAGTGGCTGTTTCATCAAACATTCTTAGCCTTCTCAAACTGCCTTGTAATTTCTATTTCCCCCTCTTTGTCCTGTCGTGGAACGCATCACTTACTGCCTTGAGTTATAGTGGTTTTTGTGCATTTAACATTTCCTCTTCAGGAATATGAACACGTCAAGGACAGGAATTGTGTTTCAGTGGCTTTTTGTTCCCATTCTAGCCCTCCATACCTAGCAAGTATGTAAGTATGTTTTCATTGATTTATTAATTCATTCACCAAATGAGCACCTACCATCTGCCAGAGACTATCTAAGTGCTAGGATAGAGTTGTGAATAAACAAATATCCCAACCTTCACGGAACTTCCATCATAGTGGGGGAGGCAGATAAGAACCAGGATGACTAAGTGGGATGCACAGTTCGTGTGAGATTTCTGAGTGCTAAGAGGAGTAAAAAAAAAAAAAAAACAAGGAAAGAATAGAAGATGTGTTGGCTGGGATGACGATGGGAGTTGTCACAAAATTTTATGTCAGGTAGCCAGAGAAGGCTTTACTAAGAAGGTGACATTTGAATAACAGCCTAGAGGAACTAAGAGGTCCATGGACCTAAATGGAGGGACTCTCAGTTAGAGGGAATCCCAAGGGTAATGGTTTGAGGTAGACACATGCTTAGAGCTTGTGAGGAACAGAAAGGCTAAGGTGGCGCAAGTGACTGGGAGTATATAGGCCAGAGAGGCCAGATCATGTAGATTCTTGTAGGCTGTTATGAGGACTCTGGGCTTCATCCTTCCATGGAAAGCCATTGGAGGGGTTTGTGCAGAGGCGTAACATATTCTGACTGTAACGTGCTTGCTCTGCTGCTGTGTAGAGAATAGACTACAGAAGTTAGAATTGAGTGGAGAGTTGGGAGATGGTTGTGGCTTGGACCAGGGTGCAGCAGTAAAGATGGTGAGGAGTGATTGGATTGGGGGTAAATTTTGACGGTGTAATAGACAGGCTTTATGAACTGAACATAAAGTGTGAGACAAATAGAGGAGTTAGGCATGAGAAACTGGAAGAATGGGGTTTTGGTTTACTAAAATGGGCACCTTTATGGAAGCAGCAGGATTTGGGATAGGAAAAGAGATAGAAGCTTAGTTTTTGATATATGAGGTTTAAAATGTCTACCAAAATCTAGATGAAGGCGTCATTTAGGCAGATTGATATATGAGCCTAGGTTTCAAGGGAGAAATGTAGGCCAGAAATACAAATTTGAGAGTGATCAGCATATTGAAAGCATTAGAATGCAGAAAACCCAATGAGATTCACAAAGGAAATAGCATCTATAGAAAAGAGAACTCATCATTCCAGTATTTAGAGTGAGGAATAAACAAAGGAGAATGAAAAGGAGTGGATAGAGAGATAAGAAGAAGACCAGGCAAGCGTAGTGTCTTTGAAGCCAAGTGAAAAGAGTTGCGAGAAGGAGGAAGGTCCTATTGTGTCAAGTGCAGCTGATGGTTCAAGTGAGAAGATAACTGAGCACTGACCACTAGATTTTGCAATGCAGAGATATTGGTGATCCAACAAAAGACATTTTGGTTGAGTAGTCAGAGCTCTGATTTGAGTGGGTACAGAGAAAATGGGAGGAGAGAAATTGGAGACAGTGAGTTTAAGCAATTTTCACTATAAAAGAGAGAAATGCACTTTACTATAAAAGAAAGAGAGAAATGAGGAAAATGGAGCCAAGAATTTGTGTTTTTTTTAAAATTGGGGAATTGGAGGAGGGGACCAGCCAAGTTGTTGTTCTTCAATCGTAGTTGTGGAGGGCACCAGTCACCATCTGGCTGCCCATCGGCAGCTTG
The DNA here is from genome assembly GCF_001890085.2 of Hipposideros armiger. Taxonomy (NCBI): domain Eukaryota; kingdom Metazoa; phylum Chordata; class Mammalia; order Chiroptera; family Hipposideridae; genus Hipposideros; species Hipposideros armiger. Next base: position 184,342 of record NW_017732648.1, read on the forward strand.
CGACCTCTAAGCTAAAAGTGCTGTGTGACAATCTTAGTTGTGGGTGGGCGTAGCCACCATCCCATGCGAAAGTCAAACCAGCAGCCTTGTTGTTAGGAGTGTATGTTCTATCCACTGAGCGATCCAGGTGGCAGCTCAGCTCAAGGTGCCAAGTTGTCTTAGTTGTGGGAGGGCATAGCCCACCATCGAACCAGCAGTCTTGTTGTTAGCTCTCACCAGCTGAGCCATCCTGCCACCTGTTGGCAGCTCAGTAGCAGCTCAGCTCGGGTGCAGTGCCCCTGGCCCATGTGAGAATCGAACTGGTGACCCTGTTGCTGAGAGCTTGCACTCTTAAGCTAACTCTTAACCAACTGAGCCACTCGGCTAGCCCAAGAAGTTTTTTAAAGATAAATGAAATAACAGCATATTTTCTGGTTATGGAAATTGTTGGTGGAGAACACTGGATTGCTAGAGATGTATTGCTGAGGAGGAAAGAGGGGATGGGATCCAGAGTACTTCTGGAGGGGCTGGCCTTCACTAGAAGCATGGGGAGGCCTCGTGGGCATTCAAGCAGATAGGTGAGTAGAGGTAGTGGCAGGACTTTGGGAAGTCTCTTTATGATTGCTTTTATTTTCTCAGCGAATAGAAATCAAAATCATCAGATAAGAGAGAATATGAGGGAAGAAGAGCTGGAAGATTGAGGAAGAAGAAAGGGAATAAAATAACCATTTAGGAGAGTGAAAAAAAATGGACTAGGAGAAAAATAGTGTGATTTCCAAGCAGCACTAAGGTCCCATTTGGGGGTAGTGGTCATGAATTTCAAGCATGACCAGTCAAGATGAATATGTGCTTTTCTCCAGTACAAGTATTTGTGTTGTAGCAGGTGCAAATTAGGTGGAGAATTGGATTGAACAAAGCTTGGGGTTTTGCCAAGCAACTTTGTGAAACAACAGAGGCTCATGAAGATGAGGGAGAAAGCAAGGGAAGGATTATAGTAATAAATGACCATTGCACTTCTCCTAGGAAAAGAGGAAAGTGAGAATACAACTGGGCAAGGCTACTGGAAAGTGGGAAGAACTTATGGATTAAAGATCTTGGTGGATCTTTAGAGCTGGGGTTCTAGGGAGTGTGAGATGCAAAGATACATGGTGGGGTCATCAAGAAATGGGATGGTTGAAATTAGATTCTGGTGGGAAAACAGTTATTGGTGATGACAACGTCTAGGTTATCGTAAGACTGGAGGTCATGAAATGCAGAGACCAAGGAATTGGAAAGTTGATATTTTATTGAGATTTGGAGAAAATGACAGTAATCCTGGAGCTAAAAATCTTCAAGGAATGAGAAAGAGTGTCCCAGGGATCTATAGATGACTGTAACAAGGTCAGATAGAGGATAGTACAATCTGATGATGTGAGAATCAAAGCTAGATGATTTTAGGATGGAGGGAGGGAAAATAGTGAAAGTAGAATTAAAGAACAAGTCCTCCGGTGTGGCCAAAAAACCCTCTGGCGATTTTCAGATCCAGTATATAGGGTTGGAAGGGCAGCATTTAAGAGGGCTGCAGGGGAAGCAATATTCTCAGAAGAGAGCCAGGCTTTAATTAGGACATGGAGGCGAATGAAATCCTCACCAAAAAAGTTTTTCCTGGTGATGAACGATGAGTCCACAAGCTTCTTCACATTTTGGTTTATAGGGGCTGGGGGAGTGGGGTGGCGAGGAGATGGGGTCAGAATAACTGGTGAGGATTAGAGCACAGCATCATAAAGACATGAGTATCTTGTCTCTTTTTGGATTATCTCTAAAATTCTCCTTCTTGCAACAAACTATTTGGTCCTATTTTGTTCAAAGTCTCCTGCTCCCTATTCGATACACAAAACTAGAACCTCAGCCTCCATGTGAATAACGTAGCCGTCCCAAACAGCACGAGAGATTTGAGATCCAGAAGCTCTACAATGAGTGGGTGAAGAAAGGAATTTATAAAGATTGCATACCTGTGCTAAATGCAAACCTCCTTTACTACAATTTTGTGCAATGTAAAATGTGCACAAAATAATCACAAGATGTTGATATTTCTGGAAAATTGTTCTCCAAACAATGAATCAGAGATTGCAAATCAATCTAAAGGAAAAAAAAAAAGGATTTCTGACAAACTTGTGTAGGAGTGATAGAAATGCCAGATAAGATTGGCCTGCTTCCCAGTCTTCCACTATTTGTTGTGAAATATGACAAATGTTTTCAAAATATTTTCCTAGAGCATAGGCTAGATTGTGAGAATGGGTTGCAGAGTGTCCTACGGACTACTGGGTGGCACAGTCTGGAGAGGTTAAGCCAGTGTTGTCCGTGACCAGTCTTGCACTGACACCCTAATTTCTCCCTGTGTGGTCAGGGGCCTGGAGCAATGTTAGCAATTGGATCTCTCCATCTCCCTGTGTGTTCTCACTCCTTTCAGCTTCCCACTTATGGTCTCTCTGTGTGGGTCTCTCCCTAGGGTCCTTTGATGGGCATTGACTCCCAGAACAATATAGTTGAACCTAGACTACCTGAGCCAGGTTCTACTCCTCCATCAACAGCACCCTCCATTGAGGAGTTTAGATATGTCCTTGCAGAGGCAAGTTGGGGAAGGAGTTCTGTCGCCCTGTATGGGGTCGCCATGCTAACTGCCCTCAGCAAACCTTCCTGTGCTCTGATCTGAGGTTTGCTTTCTGAGGTTCGAGGTTGCCTCTCCTGACTGTTCAGGGTGACTCTCTTGTTTCCTTGGCCACTGTGCCAACTTCCCACAACTGATCTTGGGGTGTGTTTGTGTGTGTGTGGTAAGAGTGCCCGTGGCCTTTTCACGTTCTTCCCCTCTGAAGAAATAAATGGAACAAATATGTAAACAAAATCTGAACCAGGATCGTCCTGTACGTTATTGTGAGCTGGTGGTCTCTTAGTGTGTTCAAACTGCTATCACCAATACCATGCACTGGGTGGCTTACAAACAACAGAAACGTCTCTATCACAGCTCTGGAGGCTGGAAAGTCCAAGATCAAGACTCCTGCATGGTCAGGTGAGAGCCCTCTTCCTGGTTCATAGGCAGCACCTTCTCGCTGTGTAAAAGAAAGCAAAATCATTTTGGTAAATTCATTCTAATTTTTTTTACATTCCATGAGAGAAGTGTGGCTTGCAATTTCATTCACTGAGAAACACTAGGACAAGAAGAATCTTGCTTTCCAACTCAGAATGGTCTATCTTTAGTAAAACTCACCATGACCTCCAGTATTTCTTCCATTAACGGCTGGAATTGCTAAGATAAATTCCCGGGCTTGAACAGTAGTCACCTCCCAGAAGTCACACATAATGAGTGAATTACCAGCACTATGATGACTCTCTAAATTCCAGCCTCCTCACATCATGGAAAGTGTGAGGGATCTCTAGGGATCTCTGTGGGCCTCTTTGATAAGTACACTAATCCCATTAGTGAAGGCTCCTCTCTCATGGACCTAAGAACCTCTGAAAGATCCACCTCCGAATACCATTGTCTTTGGGGGTTAGGATTTCAACATTCAAATTCTGGAGGAGGACACAAACATTCAGACCATAAAAGACAGCATTTGATCCAAAGTCTGCTAGAAGGACGTTTAGTTCATCTGGAGTAGATCTGAGGTTGTGTTTCCAGACAAGTCTTTCTGCACATTCCTCACCACAACGGATCAAGCCTTCCTGATGAAATGAAAAAAAATGAACTTAGAGAGTCATAGTGCTGGAAATTCACTTATCTTGTGAGGCTTCTGGGAGGTGACTACTGTCCAAGGCAGGGGATTTATCTTGGCAATTCCAGCCGTTAATGGAAGAAATACTGGCAGTCTTGGTGAGTTTTACTAAAGATAGAGCATCCTGAGTAGAAGAGTAAGATTCTTCTCGCCCTAGCGCTTCTCAACGAATGAAATTGCAAGCCACACTTCTCTCATGGGATATAAAAGAAATTAGAATGAATTTATCAAAATCAGATTTTGCTTTCTTTTAGTCTCATCTTTAAGACAAGTGCGGAAAATGGTTCCAAATACGTAGAAATGTAAGAGAGAACTTTGCCTCTAAGTCTTCTCTGAATATCGCTGAAAACATTTGCCTGAGTGTCGTCCACAGATTTCCCCATGAGGTTTTTATTCCTATGCCTCTTTCCTTACTTTACATTTCTGGGTTGTATACTGCCCCACGGTGTACAACTCGCACATATATTTTTCATGAATAAGGCACAAACCACAAATCACACTTGGCATCCCTGAGGCTAATACAAACTTTTCACTACTTGTTGGCGTTACAATGACTTCTCTTCTTCCAGAAATTATTTCAGCTCGTTTTCAAAGGAAGATCAGGGGTTGTATTGGCTGGCTTCTAAAGCTCCTGATAGCTTTTGAGAACTAATAAAAATAGCTAACGTGTGTTGGGCACTCAGTGTACACTACGGATGGTGCCAAGCACTTTAGGATAGCACATCATAATACTCAATCTTGACAACTGTTAGGAGAAGTCACTTTTAGTATCATCCTTGTGTTGAAAGTGGAGAAAGCTGGAGCTGGAGGATATTACTCAGCTCACTCAAGGCCACGTGGTTAGTAAGGGGCCAGAGCCGTGGCTGAAATCTACATACCCTGCATTTCAGCCCTTTACCTATATGCTCTACTGCTGTTCTGTGGTTTGCCATTTTTATCTGAGGTTACCTCTAACATAGCTCATGATGAATGGATTTGGGAGGCAAAACAGCTATAAGCCAGAGAAAATATTACACTTAGTATTAGGTCATACCTAGAAAAAGAAATCTCACCTTTAACTTTCGAAGTGGCAGCTGCTAGATTTCAACCTTCACTGAGGAAAAACTATGCTCTCACCAGCCATAGGCAGTTAGAAGCCAGGTCGTCAGAAAGATCAAAGATGGATGAGACAGGGTGCTTGTCTTTCCACTTATAATTGTGTGTGAGAGGAAGACATAGAAATTACAAAAGGCATTTTTTTCTTGTGGATTTGTACGGTATGGTGTGTTTGCAAGTGGATGGTGTTGTGTTCGTAGTGTGTATGTGTGTGTGTGAGAGAGAGAGAATAGTGTATGTGGTATAGGGTTTGTGTGTGGTATTATGTCATGGAGTTGTGCGTGGGGTTGTGTTTGAGTGGTGTGTGTGTGTGTGTGTGTGTGTGTGTGTGTGGTGCACATGTGTATGTGTTCCTCGGTGCATATTTTATGCCTGTGTGTGGTGTGTGTAGTCTGTTGCGCTTGCATTTGTGTAGGGTGTGTGTGTGGTGTGTGTGTATGCAAGTGTGCACTCGGGCATGTGGGCACACTCATGTGAAACTGCCCATTGGAGAGTTGTGCTGATGGTGGCAGAGTGCAGTCACCCCACTGAATGGTCTTGGGCTTCATTTTCTTCTCAGTCTTCAGACTAGACTTAAAATTTTAATATGACATGTGCCCTCAATAACAGAAAACGGAAGGAAATGATTGTCACAAAAGAATTTAAGGAAAAGCATATGACCATGACCAACACCAGTTTCTTAGAGAAAGCAATGGCTCAAAGAGTCACATGGTTTAGAAGGAAAGCTTAGCTCACAAGGAATGTTCTGGGGTCAGAAAGTGTTTTTAGTTTGTGTTAATAATCAGAGAGGAACTACTGGTATTTTTCTTACTGATGACCTAATGAAGTGACTTCTGCTGTTCCATTCAATCCATTTGGCTGTACTTTCAGTGATGGCTCTCCCTGAATTTTGAGGGTAGTAAACTGGATTACATAGAGGACAGGCGTGACAGCGCATGATAATGACTTCCTTTCACGGACATTAATAATTCATCACAAAATGCCTTCCCGCCCAATCAGGGGCTGTCTGCCAATTTCTGAACAGTTGGCTCCTTGGCCTTGACTTTGGTTTCCGCCTCTGGCCTTTTAGATTTGCTATTCTTTGCTGTGAATTCTGGCATGCAGACAATGGCCATCTCTTCTATGCTGTTTTAATCTAGCTTTTTGTCTAAGTAGCTTCTATTTTCTTACATGGGAAGTTTGTGCTCCAATCCAAGAACTTCATGGAGCATTATAAATTTTGGGGTTGGCATCAGTTTGCTCAACCCTGGCTTTGTGAACATTTAGAGATCTGTCCCATCACACGTCTGTTCAGTTATGTCTCACCTGCCTATTTATATTGATAAGTCTCTAAAGTAGGTGTGAAGCTTCGTATTGTCTTGGTTTCCCAAAGTGTCTAGCCAGCCTGGATGCTGTCTTACATGTATTTGTGTTCCTCATGTCACTGGCAAAGGATTGGCACATCCACTCATGTGCACATACCTCTGTGCAGACACTCAGTGACTGCTCAATAAATGTTAAATCCCTTCTAGTTCCCCGCTGTTCCTTAGGCCATTAGGGTTTGCTGCTGTAACATTCTCCTTCTACCCTGAGTTTAATTGTTCTGCATTTCTGCTCTGCAGGACCAGATTCCTGCCTTCCAAGGTGATGAGATACTCATTTGATTCAAAGATGTATCGAGTACCACTGAGTATTAGGCACTCAGCTAGACACCACGAGGGACACACACATGCCAAAGACACTTGGTTTACCAATCAGAAACATACAATCTAGTGGGTCAGTCAGCTGTCTACAGGGAACTAGGACTATGATGAAACTGGTGATGGAAGCAATGACAGCAGATTTTGGAATAAGATGCTACATTTTGGGTAAAAATGAGGGAAAATAAGGATATGTATATGGTCGTATTTGCCTATATATGTATTATATAAACAGACTCTGAAAAGATTCATAAGAAAAGAACAACAATGGCTCTCTGTAATGCAAAGACAGTGGGTGGGAAATGGTCAGATGGGGGCAGGAGTGGGTGGGAGATTTTACTGTATTCATTATTGAATATTTTTGAATCACACAAATGTAATACTGATTTAAAAATTAAATTAGAAAACAAAATACAATATGTTTAATATAAACACACTAAAGGCAATGAAGGATATGAGAGAAAAAAGAGAAAACATTTCCTAAACTCACCATTTAAATACAACCAATGTTAACTCTTCAGTTTTTTATGGAGGATACTGGGTAAGCCAGAAGAGATTTTTTCTATGTCAATATTTGGATATTTTTGTTATTATAGAATCTCAGGATTGAAAGGCACCTTTGGCACATCCACCCAACAACTACTCCATTTTTGTTGTAATTTTTAAAAATACTGTAGCACTTTCTGTTTAAGGTTTCATGTAACCTTTTAAATTCATGTCAGCAAAAGTTGAAGATATAAATTTATTTTTTTCTTAGCTGCCTAAATAACCATTTTCTCAGCATTATTAATAGACTGTTTCTTCTATTGATTTTAATAAGAAGTCAAGGTACAACATCTGCCCAAGGATAAGTGTATATCTCTGCATTTGTAATTTTCATAAGTCATGCCAAATTGCATTCCATGGTGATTGTATCAACTTCCACTTCCATAAGCGATGCATAAAAATGCCTGTTTCCCCTGTGGCCTTTATAAACCTATTATATTGTTCTAATCTGATGGGTAAACAATGGTATTTCAATGTAGTTTTAATGAACTAGTCTCTTATTATGAGTAAGGTATGCATTCTTTCATAGGCTTAAGAGTCATTTGTATTTCTTTTTCCACAGACTGTTTGTATTCTTTATCCATTTTCCTTTTGTGTTGTTCTCTTGCTTAACAATTTCTGGGAATTCTACATTTAAGAGAGATTAGTCTTTTCCTGTGATGACTTGTGAATAGTTTTTTCACATATATACACATGTATAATATACTGACATTTTGTAAGGTATGAAGCCAATTTTACTTTTTTCCCAGAGAGCAGTGCAGCTGCTGACTCCACCCTGCACACCTTCCCTGCCCATTGGTCACTTAGTAGCTGTGTCCTTGTCAGATCAATTGTCTCAATATCTCAGCGCTTGTGTTCAAGCCACCCTTATTTTACTTAATAATGGCCCCAAAGCACAAGATGAGTGATGCTGGCATTTCGGATATGCCAAAGAGAAACCGTAAAATGCTTCCTTTAAATGAAAACGTGAAAGTTCTCAACGCAATAAGGAAAGAAAAAAATTATATGCTGAGGTTGCTAAGATCTACGTTAAGAACAAATCCTCTATCCATGAAATTGTGAAGGACAAAGAAATGCACACTCGTTTTGCGGTTGCACTTCAAATGGAAAAAGTTATGGCTATAGTGTGTAGTAAGTGCGTATATACAGGCATACGTAGTTTTACTGAGCCTCGCTTTATTGTGCTTCACAAATACTGTGTTTTTATCAACATCGAGGTAAGACTCTCCACCAACAGAAAGGTTATGACTCAGTGAAGGCTCAGATGATGGTTAGCATTTTTTAGCAATAAAATGCTTTTTAATTAAGCTATGCACATTGTTGTTTAAGACGTAATGCTACTGTACACTTAATAGACTACAACATAGTATAAATATAACCTTTATATCACTGGGACATCAAAAACAGCATGTGACTTGCTTTATTGCAATATTTGCTGTATTGCAGTGGTCTGGAACTGAACTGCAAATTGCCAAGGTATGCTTGTATGGGGTTTGGTACTATCCGCAATTTCAGGCATCCACTCAGAGTCTTGGAACATATCCCCCGTGGATAAGGGGGGACTACTGTATATTGTAAAACTACTTAGGAAAATTGTTTGGACTAGTTAGTAACGGTGAATTTAGGAATATATTATGACTCAGCAATTCCACTTCTATGTATATGAATATGCCCTAGAGAAAAGTATACACATTTG
>NW_017732648.1:195065-196064 GCF_001890085.2 Hipposideros armiger
GGGCCTGATTTTGCTAAGGGAGCCAGAGTCCCGTGATAATTCACCATCGTTTCCAGCATCCTGGCTATTATGGTGACAGCACGCAGGAGGCTGGCTATTTTACAGCGTTGTTTATTTTAATGCCTATCACACGATCAATCCCTTGATGATCAATAGCGTTGGGGGCAATGTCTCTGTAAACAGTAAAAACACAATTTTGTTCTGTTTTTCTAGTTAACTTATCTAGTTTCGCTTTCTGAATAAGACCCTGAGGTATGATTGACTTTGAGGCTATTGCTGAGAAACACAAAATAATAAATTAACCAAATGCTCTGGTTAAGTTACACGAAAAGCTCTGGCTACTTAAGAGATTGTGATAGTTAATTTTATATGTCAACTTGGCTAGGCTTCGGTGCCCAGTGGTTTGGTCACACACATCTGGTCTAGATGTCTCTGTCAAAGTGTTTTATGGGCATAATTATTACAACCAGTTGACTTTCAGTAAAAGGAGATTACCCTCAATAACGTGGGTGGGCCTCATCCAATCAGTCGAAGGCCTCAAGAACAAAAAAACCAGATCTCTCAGATGTCTCAAGATTGTAAACATTCAAATCTTGCCTGAGTTTCCAGCCAGCCAGCCTGCCCTACAGATTTAAGACTTGGCAGCGTCTACAATCACATAAGCCAATTCCTTAAAATAAATCTATAAATACATACACATTCTATTAGTTCTGTTTCTCTGGAGAGCCCTGACAGAGGTCATACCATGTCTTTTCGTGAAGTTGAAAAAGGCTTTTAAATGAAAGTTGTTCAGATAAGGTTCTCAAGTGTCAGTTTGCCAGGAGTTAGGAGAAGCAGGTGGGAGCTGATGTTTGATTTAATCTGCCCCATTAAAAAAAGGCACAATAGAATAGCTTTCTCTGGAGCAGAAGTCAAAACCAAATTTCCCCAAAGTAAATTGGCTTTAGATAAGAAATAGTGAGGCAGTCCCATGCTTTTTCCCCCCAGAAATATGTATAT
>NW_017732648.1:199697-201714 GCF_001890085.2 Hipposideros armiger
AGCTGAGCTGCCAACAGCTGCCAACAGGTGGCAGGATGACTCAGCTAAAAAAAAAAATTCCTGCCTGAGTTTCCAGCCAGCCAGCCAGCCTGCCTTACTGATTTAAGACTTGGCAGTGTCTATAATCACAATTCCTTAAAATAAATCTCTCTATGAATACATACAAAAGGGACATCCTTTTCAGGACACAGTTTTTCGTATGTCACTGCATAGTATTTCAGTACCTAGGAAGCTGACCTAGGTATCAGGTGGTTGCTTGTTAAATACTGAGCCGCCTGGCAAGCGCTCCACGTTGCCCCTATTGAGCTCTCGTTGTCTCCTTTATGCTTCTCCAAACTGCACTCTAAATTCTCAATCCCATCAGTTGATACATTCTTGCTTTACTTGAACTGATATTCCTCATCCATCTAGATAGTAGTTATTTTTGTAGACAGATTATTTTTTTCCTCTTCATCCTAAAAGTAAAGTTCATTCTCAAAGGGCAACTTAATTTCCCTTATTTCCTAGTCTTTGGGGACAATAGGGCTGTTGTACTGTATTTCTAAAATCACCTTGAAGAAATTAACCATTATTCTTCATGTTCAGCATTAAGCGGAGATATTTTCTTAGACGGTTTGTTTCTTGACTCTGTAATAGCAGTAGCTTTTGGTTATTCATGGTTATAATGGCTCTCAGAAAAAATTTTCCAGATTTCAATACTAGATTCTTAGTATCTTTCATGTTTATAAGAAAGTATTTCTTGTATTCCAGGAAAGGGCACGTTACTTGATCGTCTGCGTCATCTTGGNCTCTTGAAGCGTAGCTGCGCAGCTTTAGATGTATTCATTAATTCCTTCCTTCATTCATTCATGAACCATTTATGGAACAGGGCAGGGACTCTCTCTGTCTTATTGACCACTGTATTACCCACATCTAACAAAGTGCCTGGGATGTGGCAAAAACTCACTAGGTACTTGTTGAATGAGTGATATACGTCAATTGCCTATTTATGTGTCAGTTGAATAAATAAATAAACAAGAATATCAGCAGAGGGTTTTCAGCTTCTTAGTTTGCCCCAAGTCAACTCCCATTGTAGGTCTTTATGATGACCTGCCTTGTTCCTTGCTCCCATATTAGAAACCCTACACGTGGAAAGAACTTGGATCCTATCTGCAGACTAATTCTGACTCCGGGTTTGGGGCCAGTGCTGTTCTTGAAAGATAGGCATTGAGAAGACTTAACTCAGCCGCTTGTTCCTAGGCATGCTTTGACCTTGGACTTCTGTGCCAGGGAGCGGGAGCTTGCATTTCACCTGATTAGGGTATGCTTCCACTTTTTACCACTGATGACTAAGGCCATGGAAGATTCCTCCACTCCAGGAAAGGGTGCATATCATGGTCATGAGCTTTGGGCTCCCTTGAGCCTGGGTTCAACTTAAAGTCCTGCCTTTGATTAGCTTGAGCCCTGGTTTCCTCATCTGAAGAAATACACATGATAAGGCCCCGCTTGCAGAGTTGTTGTAAGTACCAAGTGATGATGTAAGCTTTAAGCATATAAGGGTCACTCAATAAATGTTGATTCCGTCTTCCTCATTCTAGGATTGAAGTCTATCTTGCTTTTCCTTGTGTTTACAGTGAATGCCATGACTTGGGCAAGCCACTGTGCCTCTGTGGACAAATATTTCCTTACCTAAGCATATACAAGAAAAGGTTGAAACTAGATATTATATTCCAAACTATGTTATATGAAACAGCAGATGTCTATGCAACAATTTATTCACAAACACTGACTGAGTGCTGCATTTATGCCAGACACTTCTATGTATTGGGAATTCAATGATGAAAAGGAAAAAAAGTTCATGCTTATGTGGAGCTACTTACCATGCATCAAATTAAAATAGCCATCACTAATATCTGATAGAGTGGGCTGATGATTGGTTTAAATTTGGTGGTCCAGGAAGTTTCTTGGAAAATTTGCCATTTAACCTGAGACCCTAATAACAGGAAAGAGGCAGTCATGTGAGGATTTAAAGGAAGAG
>NW_017732648.1:201904-202877 GCF_001890085.2 Hipposideros armiger
TTTCTGCTTCTAGGCCTCCCTGCCCTTGGACCAGCTACAATTCCAACTGAATACTTTTTGGAGAGAAATCATGTTATGCCAGGCACTGAACAGGTTTGCTCTCTCTCTCTTTCTCTCTCTCTCTCTGGGGGTAGGAGCCACGGGCAGATCCCTAGCTGAGTGTCCTGAGACTCTGGTTCTAGTCCCATCAGAAGTCATTCCAGGTTCCTTCCCCAAATGCAATGATCAGGCGTCCTTTTCTTCAGTGAAAGCAGCCCGCTGGGGCTTTCTTTCCAAGTGTCTACTGCTATACACATTTGCACTCCTATGCTTACTTAATTTGAGGGATGGGTGGGGAAGGCCTCTGAGTTAAGAGAGGTTTACTTGAATCTCTGGCCATGGCCATCCACCCCCCCTCCCTATCGCAACCCCATGCAATTATCCAGACTCATTCTCAAAGTGAATTGTCCTGTCTAACAGAAAAGCAGGCTTATTGTTATTCTTATCCTTGTGTAAGTAAAATGGCTACTTCAAGCTAGGTACAAGGTATTTCCAGATGAAGAAATCCTCAACAAAATCTATAATAGGCACAGTGAGTAATGGTGGAGCTGGGCCTTAAGCCAGGATTTTTAATTCTAAAGTTTATGTTCCTTTATACTATATTCGGCTGCTTTCCTAAAACTTAAGAAGTCCCTTATCAATCAGGCTCATGGTTTCTCCCTAGTTTAGAAGCTCTTTTTTATGCCTCCACATTCTTTGTGTGTCCAACACGTACCCGGCAGTAACATTTTGTTATTTTCATTTTACTAGTTTCATTACACAAAATAAAGGATGAAGGCCTGCTTTCCTGGTGGGTTGTATGAGAACCTCAGAGAGAACAAGCCCCTACTGGTAATCCCTGGCAAATGCAATCCAGTATTCCATGCCTAACACCTGCATTAAGAGATGTTTGGGGCCGGCCGAGTGGCGCGTTGGTTAAGAGCTGGCTTGGGAC
>NW_017732648.1:205162-211139 GCF_001890085.2 Hipposideros armiger
CTTTTTCTGCATGTTCCAAATTATGTGTGTAAATGGAGGACCAGAAAGGAACCTTAGATGTATGTTCTCCTTAAATGCAGAATAGAGTGACGGGTAATTCTCTTCAATCTAAGTATGATGTTTATCTTTACACACTTGAGCTGTTGGAGCCAGGTGTGCGAGCTTACACTTACTCTTGTATATTGCGTCCCTTAAACTTGACCTTTTCCTCCAGTGGACTAGCCTCTTTTTGGATCCTATTCAACTTAGCTTTTTGTCTGCTGTCCATTTTGATATGCAGGTTCTCTCTGCCTGCACTTCAGCTACTGGAGAAAAAGTGTAAAACGTAATAGCACTGAGGACAGATCCCACTGCTAGTTTTTCCCAGTTCTCCTACCATCTGTATAACAGCTGTTCTCCCAGATTGTTTTTCTTGAATTCTAAATGTCTGTAAGGAGAAATAAGAAAAATAAGCTCTTTGTGTAACCAAGGGGGGAGAAAAGGAACAAATATTTGTTGAGTGCCTGCAGTGTACTAGAAGCCCACTGAGCTGGATATTTTATGTTAATTATATGTTATATCATTTAATCTTCATTACAACACAAAGAGAAAGGTGTTATTAAGGCCACTTTACAGATAAGGAAACAGAGGCTACAGGAAATGCAATAATTAGTCAAAGATCACTTGGTGAGTAAATGAGGGAGCTAGGATTCAAACCTAGGTCATCAGGTGCCATGTTGGTCCTCCTTATATCTTTTTAGCTCCTTTAGTTTCTTGTATTTAAACTTTATTGTCCCTCAAAGTCTTCTGAGGGTGTTATCTGCTGCTCTGACTCAGCAGGGCAGAGCAGAGGCCTAAGGATCAGGTAGCTCATGTGAACACACTCCAGGAAGTCATCCCAAGTGGCCACATCCGGTCTCCACAGAGCTGCCACTGTTCCCAGCGCAGGACTCTGCAGATCGGGATCTGGAAATGCTTGCAATCCTCCTTACTGTTCTGTATTTCTCCCCCAACTGAGGGGTGAGCATCACGTGTCTCATGATATTCTGTGGGGCGGAGTTGACTCCCGCTTCTCTTGTTTGAAGCAGTTTTACCTCCTTCTCCTCCTGTTTCTTCTCTTCTCCTCATTATCCTCTTCCCCTCCCAACTATTCCTGTTCTTCCCTCTTGTCCTTCTTCACTTTCTTTCGCTTTCCTTGGCTTTGATGCTTTTGAGTGGTGCCATTACTATTTTGTGTAGCATGGGAAGCTGCTTTGTTTATCCAACAAATGACAGTGAATAAGGGCCAAACCTTCCCTGATCAATTTTTCACTCCTGTGGGGAGAGAGATAAGAAAGCTGATGATTGTGATACTGTGAAGTAAGCATTATAATAGGAATAAGAGAGGCACTACACCAGCACACACAATGGCTCTCCAAATCAGTGTTTGGGGTGGAGGAAGTTAAGAAAGACTTCCCAGAGAAGCTGGCGCTTAAACTGGACCTGAATGTGCAGATGTGTCCTCTGTGCCTGGAGAGTATCCTACTCGTTATACCTCTAATGATGTGGCTTTTCCTCTGTCCCTTCTCTATCACACTCTTGCCCCAGCTTTGATCCCTTCTACCTTATCAGGCTCTTGCCATCTAATCCAGCTAGGACTTCTACACCCTCTCTGATGAGTCAGTTTAAGGAAGCATCCCTCTGTGCGTTTTACCTTCTCCTTCAGCACAACACAGAGTTTGCATGATTGCAAATAGTTACTCCTGACTTTTCCTACCCACACTCACTGCCTATTTTGTTTCAGCTGGTCAAAATCTCTTAGAATTAGTGTTTCTTTTAAGTATTTAACCATATTTTCTATAATAGTTCATGCCAGCCTCAGATGTGGCTGGCAAGGTCTCTGTGTGTCATTCAAGACAATAGCTGATCATGTTGCAAGACATCGGAGCCTTCTTCTCCAAGTCATATGCATCCATCATTCAGCACAAATTCACTCATATGGACTATTGCTGCAAGCATATGAGCTCTTATCATCCTCTAGTTATCGTGAAAGTCATTATGAAATAGCATAGGATCTTTGAGCTGAAAAATGTTTAGAGGTCTTTGAAGTCAATTACCATCCAGCCTTCTAATCATCCAGCTTCCTCTAATGATAGAGACTTTGGCATATCATGAGCCCTCTATTCTAGTGTTAGGCATCTCTAACAGAAAGGTTTTCCTTATATGGACCCAAAATTTGTCTCTCAGTGTGGTACTAATTTTAGCTTCTGAAACTACGTGGAAACATTCATTTGGTCAGTCTGTCAAGCCTTTCAACAAATATAGTCTTAGCATTTACTATGTGCCCAGACAGTGTTTTAAGCTCTGGGATTAAAGCAGTAAATTAAAAAGACAAAAATCTCTGCCCTTATGTTTATTTTCTAGTTACAGAGATAGATGATAAATGAGAAAAGTATATAGTTAAATCATATTAAGTGCCAAGAAAAGAAAAAATAATAAAGCAGACAGAAAGGGAAGAGTTATGGCATTTGAAACTGATCTAATCCTCTTTATTTGACAGCATTTCAAATACTTTATGATAGCTATCAAGACCCAGTTCCATTAACTAGGCCATGGCCTCTCCTGGGTATATTCTACCTGATGTAAATTGAGGTAGACTATATCCCTGATCTACTGTCTGGTAGAGTATTAAATTACATAACTTGTTTTGGGTGAGCTTACCATAGCTCTGGGGGTTGTCACTTTGTCTTGCATCGTTCAGTAAAGCCCTGTCAGTAACTAGATTTCTGATGCGCTCAATTTCAAATTCAACATAGTTTTCAGAATTCATTTTGTCCATTCTCCACTCTTCTAGCACTTCTTCCGTTCTCCCGGATGTCTCCATAATTTACAGAAACCAGTTCAACAATTAAATCTGTACTTTCTCTTAGCTTCCAGGCACCTATTCCAACTCCAGTAGAAGACCTGGCTCATTTTGGATATTTATGTGCTTTTAATGGCCTTTAACTTCCAGTTAACCACTTTTCTCCTCTTTTTCTTCCCTAAAAACACTTCTCCTTGAAAGAGATAAGCAAGATAAGTGTTAACAGCTTCATTGCCCCCCTTTTTTTTTTAAAGATTTTTATTGGGGTTCGTTGCCCCTTTTAATGTTGTCCTATTACTCTATCATCTCCAGCTGAGAGGCCCGTACCTTCCTCAAGCATCTTGTTCTAAATACAGCTTTCAAGTCTCATTTGAGGACACAAACTATCTGGAAGGTATTTTGGCACTTCAAGTCTAGTATATCCTTTGATAAAGCAATAGCACTTCAAATGTTGATCTTAATGAGATAATCGCACATGTGACAAGCTTTCACTTTCAGGGTGTTCATTGCAGCATTACTCATCAAAAATTAGAAACATCTTAAAAGCTCAAGACTAGAAGCTTTCTTAAATAAAATATGCTAATATTTTATAGTAATAATCAGTAATTAAAATGCACATTGATGCTTGATGACAAAAGGTAAGATATACAATGTGTTACTGAATGAAAAAGAACTTGAAAAGCAATTGAGAGTTAAGTTACATTATTTGTAAAAGCATACATAAGAGAAGACTTGCAGGAGAGATATCCAAATGTTAACTGTGATTGTTGATGCGTGATGGGATTGTGAGTAGATTTTGTTTTCAATTTTGCTTCTATGCATGCTCAAAAAAATTTTTTACAATGAATTGTATTGCTTTAAAATGAATAAAATTGTTTTTAATTTTTTTCTTGACCCTAGATTTTGCTTGAGCTTTAGCTTTTTCAGACTGTTCTTAAGAAGTCTATTATGTACCATTTTCCTTTCATATTATCTAGCTGACCTCGAAAAATCAGAACATAGTAAAGAGCTTCTTAACTAGCCCCAGTGGTTTCTTTAGCTATCTTCTTTATTTCTCACATAACTTTGCTGTCTGAATTTCTTTAAGAATGTTACATCTTGCTAGACCATCTTACATTTTATAGATCTTAAGGTCATGGGATCTATGTATCTTTCTTGACCACTTTTTTTTTAAACAAACTTTAATTTTTAGAACAATTTTCACAGGAAAAATTCAGAGAAAATTAGAGAGTTCCCATATATCCCCTATTCCCTCTCCCAATCTCCCCCTCTATCAGCATCCCATACCAGAGTGGTGCATTTGTTCAAATCAATGAACCTACACTGACACATCATTATCACCCAAACTCCATAGTTTACATTACAGTTCCCTCTTGGTGTTGTATATTCTATGTGCTTTGACAAATGTATAATGACATGTGTCTATCATTATAGCATCATAAAAATGGTGTCACTGCTCTAAAAACCCTCTGTGCTCTGCCTATTCATCCCTTTCTCCCCCATAATCCCTGGTAATCACCAATCCTTTTACAGTCTCCATAGTTTTGGCTTTTCCAGAATGTCATAGAGTTGAATCATACAGTATGTAGGCTTTTCAGATTGGCTTCTTTCAGTTAGCAATATGAAATTTAGGTTTCTCTATATTTTCATGGTTAGTTAGCTTATTCTTTCTAATGCTAAATAATACTCTATTGTATGGATGGACCACATTTTATCTACTCACTTACTGAAGGATATCTTGGTGCTTCCGAGTTTTGGCAATTATGAATAAAGCTGCTGTAAACAACTGTGTGCAGGTTTTTGTATGAACATAAATTTTCAGCTCTTTTGGATAAATACCAAGGAGCACAATTGCTGGATCATACAATGAGACTATGTTTAGTTTTGTAAGAAACAGACAAATTATCTTCAAAAGTGGCTGTACCATTTTGCATTCTCACTAGCAATTACTTCCTATTGCTCCATGTCCTCACCAGCATTTGTGTTATCAGTGTTTTGGATTTTGACCATTCTAATAGGTGTGTAGTGGTGTCTCCATGTTGTTTTATTTGCAATTCTCTAATGACATATGATGCTGAGCATCTTTTCATATGCTTATTTGTCATCTGTATAAATTTGCTGGTGAGGTATCTGTTCAGAGCTTTTTATTTTCTTTGTTGAGTTTTAAGCATTTTTTGTATATTTTGGATAACAATTCTTTATCAGGTATGTCTTTGCAAATATTTTCTTTTAGTCTATGGCTTGTCTTTTCATTCTCTTGATAGTGTCTTTTGCAGAGCAGAAGTTTTTAAAAAATTTTAATGAAGCCCAGCTTATCAATGATTTCTTTCATGGTTTGTAACTTTGGTGTTGTACTAAAATGTCATTGCTATGTCCAAGGTTATCTGGATATTTTCCTTTGAAATCTAGGGGTTTCTAAAGTTATGCATTTTACATTTAGGTTTATGGTTCATGTTGGATTAATTTTTGTACAGGGCATAAGGTCTGTCTACAGAGTCATTATTTTTTTGCTATGTGGCTATTCAACTTTTCAAGCACCAGTTGTGGAAAAGACTGTTTTCTTCATTGTACTGCCTTTGCTCCTTTGTCAAAGATAAGTTGACTATATTTATGTGGGTCTATTTCCTCTTTGTGGAAATAGCTTTCACTTTTTTTAAAATTAAAGTTTATTGGGGTAACAATGGTTAGTAAAGTTGCACAGGTTTCAAGTAAACGGGATCAAATATATGGTGATGGAAGGAGAACTGACTCTGGGTGGTGAACACACAATGTGATAGATAGATGATGTATTACAGCTTTCATTTTTTTAAACTTTCACTTTCTTTGAAGCTAAATTTTCAAAACTAAGGTCATAAATGTATTCTATTCTCTACTTTTAGCTAATTTAATTAGATGACAAATAGGAGAAGTTTTCTATTGCCACTATATTCCACTCTGTGCTGATTTAGCAATCTTTGATAGGAATACATTTTTATGTCCTCCATCGGGTGGGTGAGAATTCTAGAATTTATTCACTTAGCATTATTCCTATATTTTTCTTTTTCTCTAGTTCCCCATTCTCAAATTTATGCATTTCTTCTATCTATACAAACATGTATAATCTTCTGTCCTTATGTCAGCATCAACATCTTTCAGAGACTCAAAGAGAACCAAGCT
>NW_017732648.1:212258-214477 GCF_001890085.2 Hipposideros armiger
TCCATTTATATAAATTACCATATTCCTGCCATAATTCAGGGGAAAATACTTTAATTAGGTTTGGGGTACTCAACCCAACCCCCAACTCCCACCAGCTATGTATTTGCTGCGGATACTCTGAGTTAGTTCTCTTTCCTTCTCCACAAGGTTCTACTTGGCTGGTGCCTACACCCTGTCCTCTGTCTCCTGTAGTTTCCAAAATGCATCTACAAGAGCCACTGGCAGTCATTTGCTCTATTTTACTCACGATGAGTAGCTGTGCTGACTTCTTTCCAGCAAGCACTGCTCTCTCATGTCGACAAAATTTATGTTTTCCTTAAAACTCTCTATAAGATTGGCTTTGCAGACTATATAATTCCCAGAGAAGGTAAAGGTTACTAATACCACAGGCTTCCTGGAAGCACCACAAGTAGAATTTCCAATCAAGAACTCTCTGCTAGATGACATGAAATCAAAACTTAACTTCATTCAAATTTGTATCCATTTCAGAAACAGGTGATTGTGTAACTCTGATGCTTAGAGAGCAATGTGTTGAGACATGCTATATGACAAGAGGCCTCTCCTGTTTGGTTTCAAGTTTCAGTTTCCTGATAAATCTTGTTTTCCAGGCCACCTGGTACAAATGCACAGCAGGGAGCCAGGACAAACAGAAAACCTGCAGATACAGGAAAAAATAGCTCATCTTGCAGGCGATGTCTGTTTTTTCAGACGCTTACTCACTTTTCTCTTTCTGAAACTGAATTATAATCTATTTGTCATTGGAGAATTGACCACCAGCCAGATTGGAATTCCAATCCAATCTGTAAAGTTTAAGTCTTGATCACTTGTACACAGGGAAAATGAGTGTCTATTTTAGCTTCTTGGGGATATGCATAAAGCTTGTTATCTTGTTTGGTGCAGGACCCCGTTCCACTTTATGTAAAGGAAACCACTAAGATTGGATTTACTAGAAAGCGTGATGGTCAGTTGCCCCTGAGAAGTGCCAAGCTGAGACTGACACTTATTACACCCCATCCAGGGCCAGTCATGCCTCTGCCACCAGTGATTAGGATACCAAAGCTACGATTTAGGTTATGCCTCTTCAGTCTTCAGTTCATCAACTCTGGGCTCATTTTCTTCATCTGTGAAATAGGAATAATGCCATATACCTTGAAAGATTGTTCTAAAAAATAAATCATTTCAAGGCATACATTAGATGTACAATAGACATCCTATTCATTATTCATGGATATTTATTGAGCATCTGCAGTGAGCCAGATACTGTGCTAGAGATGGAGTCTCTGCTCTTAAAATGTACATCCTACTACGGCTTCTAATTCTATAGAGAAGTTGGATGGATGGATGGATGGATGGATGGAAGGATGGATGGATGGATGGATACAAATGATAGATAGATAGATGATAGATAGATAGATAGATAGATAGATAGATGATAGATAGATGATAGAGATAGAGACATATAGAGATGACTTTAGTTTTAATTTCCAATCCCCAAAATTCTGAAAATGTGCAAGTAAAGAAGGTCCCACATAATTCACAATTGAATTAACATATAAAAGTGAATATGTGATTATGGATATTTTAAAGGAAAAAATCCTACAGAAGCACGTATCCTTGTTTAGTTAGAGACTGAAACAGAAATAAATATCTCACCTTTTCAAATGATAAAATCCATAGTGTTTGTATTAATATATTTTGCTAGCACTATAATAAAAAAAGCAATTAGATCCAGTCAACAGGTTTTGAAATGAAAAGGATGTTTTACATTAATAACTAGGTCACTTGAGCAGCCATGTGAGCAATACATTTTAGAGATTATCCTCCACACAATATTCACTTTACTGTGTTGGAAGAAAATAACTTCTTTTCACTCTTCTCAAAGCACTTGCTGAAAGCTAAAAATAAAAATAAATGGATATAGAGGGAAAACTGATGGTTGCTAGTTGGGGGGGTGTGGGAATGAGGGAGAAGGGGAAGGGGTTAGACAGCATAAATACACAACTACAATATTGCCACAGGGACATGAAAGCCAGTTCGGGGAATATAATTAATAATGTTGTAAATATTTGTAGGGTGTCAGATGGTCACAGGTCTTGTTAGGAAGACCATTTCATGGATGGGGTAGAGGTTTGATCACTGCACTGTACACCTGAAGCTGATGTTGTATAATATTGTATGTCAACTATAATTGAATATATATACATACATATATATATATA
>NW_017732648.1:215045-247801 GCF_001890085.2 Hipposideros armiger
GATCCCACATATGAGGGCCAGTGACACTGCCCTCTACAGCTAAGATGCTGAACAACAGCTCAACCTGGAGCTGGACTGCCATGAGTCCCTGGCAATGGTGTAGGCTGCAGCCCCTGCTGCAGTGGGTTGCCGTAAGCTACCGTTTGTAGCCAGCAGCCAGAGTGAGCGGCCAGCAGCCAGCATGAGCGGCCAGCAGCCACTGTGAGCAGCCGTCCAGAAGCTGGTGACTGATCTGCCTCACCCGGGAAGAGCACAATGATGGTGCCAACTTGGGCCGGTGAAGCAACGTCCTCCACAACTAGACTGAAGAACAAAAGGACAGCAACTCGTCTGTTTCCCTTCCCCCAATTCCCCAGCGCTGTTCCCATCCCCCAATTCCCCAATTCCCCAATAAAAATCTTTAAAAAAAAAGGTGAATGAGATATGATTCCTGTTCATGAATAATCTGAGTTGTAAAAACTGGCTGGAATACCAGATACAATATGGCAAGTACTATAGAAACACATGGAGGAGCGGGAAATGAAGGACAACTTCACAGGAGAGAACCTTAAGGGATAAGTGGTCATTTTCTGATGAGAGGACCCTGCAGTCAGGGAACAGGAAGAGCAAAGACACAGGTGGAAAAAATCCAGCAAGTGTTTGTGGAAGACAGTGGACGGTGGGCGCCATAAGGATGAGAAGGGTGCCCATCTGATTCTCTGTCCCTGATGCACAGTGCAGTGCCTGGTCCTCGGTGGGTGCCCAACATATGTTTGCTGAACAAATGAGTGCAAATGGCTGAAGCCTAAGAAGTAGGAGATGATCAAGGGGGGACTTTGCACATGAAACCAAGGAGCTTTAGATTGCTCTGTAAGCAGTGGAAGTCACCAAAGTTTTCCAGTGGAGGAGTTTGTCTTTATCTGTACCATATGAATGATGCTGTTGGGGATTACTCACTTCAAGATAATTGTTAGCAATGGAATGATAAGCTGTCAACAGATATATGCTCGAAGACACTGAAAAGTATTAGAGGAAAGTTGGAAAGGTTAAAAGAATCAAGCTTATTTCAGCTAGAAGAACAGAAGAGACAAACATTTTACAGATAATCTTTCATATAATGCTATAATTACAATAAAAATTAAGAAAACAGACAAGGCACTATGTTAGTTTCTACCACCACTTAAAACTCTAGGTGTAGTACTATACTGAATATCAGCAGTTTTGTTGTTGTTGTTGTTGTTTTTTTTTTTAGCTGAGCCATCCTGCCACCTGTTGGCAGCTCAGCGGCAGCTCAGCTCCGGCTGGACTTGAACTGCTGTTGCTCAGAGCTCAAAGCTTTGAGCGAGCTCTTAACCAACTGAGCCACTCAGCCAGCCCTATCAGCAGTTTTTAATATGAGGCAAGTAACAAACATTTTGACATTCATTTCTTACCAGAAAACTGGAGCCCTGCCATAATTGGGTTGATGGTGTGTACTAGTAAAGTTGAAAGAGTTTTCTAGTGGATAATGATTTGTTTTGCCTTAATCTTCTCAAACAGAAAATAAAAATCAATCTAATCTGGACCAAACATGACAATCTGGCTAACTCAACAGCAAATCAATCAACCTAAGAACATGAAGAATTAAACAGTAAGTGACAGAAAATGACTGCAGTGACACTTATTTCAAAATCAAATAATAGTAACAGTAGCTGATATTTACTAAGTTTCTTTTGATGTACCAATTCTGTGCTAAGTGGCTATTCTTATTTTTCACAACTCTTCAAGATATGTGGTATAATATCCACATTTTACAGATGAAAGAACTCAGGGTTAGGGAATAACTTGCCAAGAGTCACATAGTACAAAAAAGGCAGGGTTAGGTCTTCAGTAAAGATCTTCGTGACTGAAAAACCCTGTGCTATTAATCACCACACAACAAAGCATTTATCTGAAAATAAAATTATTTACAAACCAATCTTGGAATTCCCAGACCACCCATGACTAAAATCCAGATGGGTAAATGTATTTGATTCAACCAAATTCACTTGGTTCAACCCTGTTTTATATTAAATAAGCCCATATAAGTTAAGATGATCGAGTTTACGTATCACATGAAATTGAGAAGTGTGTCAAGTCCATTGGTAGAAACAGTATTGAAAACTCTGTTTACTGATAGAAAAGGCAGCAGTGCTCAAGGTAAGATCTGCTCTGAAATCCCACAAGGCATTACGCATGCACAAGTTCAGAGTGGAGGAAATGTGATTTAAAGTAGCATCTGTGACAAAGTATTATGATCAAAATGCTTCAAAAGTACAATGTGGCTACCAAAATAGTTAATGCTATCTTCTTGGGCTGCATTAAGACAAATATAGGTACTATTTATATATATGTTTTAACTTGAGACATACATTTGAATTACATTTGAAAGTTTTAACCAGTCTGATTTAATTGGTTTGGGTGGAGCCTAGGCATGGGAATTTTTAAGAGCTTCCAGGTCTATGATTTCAATTAAAAACTTAATTGCTTTTATTAGAGGGAAGAAATATATTAATAATATTTTCAGATTGTTCCTTTTCTCCTCAAAAATGAAGTTAGTGGAACCATAGCTTCTTTAGTACTTCGGGTCTTAACTACTACTGTACATATAATTTAGTGGCAGCAAGCTGTCCAGGGTGAATGCAGACATCGTTTAGTAATTATTTAAGTATTTACAGCATGCTGGGAAAAGTATGTACAGCATCCAAAAGCTAACGGAGGTAGAGTAGTAGCAGCTAATCGTCCCATTCCTGTAAGGATTAGGAAAGAAAGACATTGGCATTAGGCAACTTAATTCAAACCTCAATTTTGTAATTTTGCCATGTGACTCAGAAAAAGTTACTTACCCTCTCTTAGGCTTTATCGTCACCATTAAGATGAAGTTAATTTTAAAAGCTAGTCATGGAGTTGTGATGATTAAATTATATAATATATAGAAAGTACTTGGCACATTTCAATTTTTAGTTTTTATTAATCTTGCTAGTTATCTTTGATGGAATGATTGGTGGGTTACAGGGCATGAAAGGTTGAGATCACCATGGAGTTCATTCCTACCTACTTCTAAATCATCTTTCTTCTGTCTCATTTCTAGCTGGCCTTTCTTTCCTTCCTTCCCTCTCTCCCTTTTTTTCATTCTGATGAACAGATATCAAGTTGCACAAAACAACTTGTATATGTGGAAACTGGCCATAGCCATGTTATGCCTTATTCAGATCTATTCAGGTCATGCCTTTTGCTTTGAAATAATCTTCCACATTTACCTGAATTCTGCTTGTTTAAATCACATAAAAATGTTCTTATAATGGTCCATGGATTCTGGCTGATCAATAGAACTGGGACTCTCTCATTGCAGTGGTGACGACAGTCCTAATGATTTGTTTCTTTGAAGCCAGTTGACTCTAAAATATGCAAGTAATTGATCTCATTCTTGCTAGAAGCAGAAACGTCAGACTTGTAGAGAAGCTGGAGCCAGATCACTTTATTTCTCATTCATTCCCCTGTTAAACACGTGTGGGTGTTTTTGGAAAGCAATGAAAGCCACATGTGATACATTTTCAGTTTTGTTGCTTTGCAGGCTCAAGCATTAGCCTGTCATGCTCTTCCTATTCTCCCCAAATAAAGTCAACCTACTTTCCAGTAAATAGACCCAGTTCCTCAAAAGGGTGGCAAAAAGTTAGGTGTTGATGCAGCTATTAAAATATGGGAACTATTAAAGCATGCATGAATTTAGTCATGTTAGTATATATGCTTATTGTAAAACAAAAAAGGGATAAATATTTTAAAATATTAAAATATATAAAAGTAAAAAGGACCTTCTATGCCAACCCTTCTTCTTAGAGTGATAAATCTATTTTTGAGCTTATTTTCTTTATTAAATATCTTCATTAGATTAGTGTCAGCAGGATTTTTTTTTCTTAAGGTTAGAAACATATGGAACTCTACTGCCTATTAGACTAATTTTTGGAATTGAATTTCTTAAAAATAAGACGATAAAATGGCTTGGATTCTGTCGTTGCTTAATCTCAATCTGTTTTAGGAAAGACCTTTTTTTTTAACATAGGTCTTTTACTATCAAAGTATTCTGTTATTATTGCATCGATCATTGTTAATTTAAATAAAATTAAAATGTTAAATTCTTTGTGTAAAGAAGAAATACAAGTCATAGATTTGATTTTTAACTTCCAGCAGTGATGAGAAAAGGGAATTTCCAAATAAGAATCTTAACAAAGGAAACTCAAAATATTTATACCTTTGAGAAAATAAAGATACCAATTTAAATATTATTATCAGGGCATATCATTAAATAAGACAACCATTCAAATTTAAGGACTCTTTAGAGGTTAAGGTTGCATTCACAGAATGTAGAAGTAACCTCTGAAGTCTGTTTATCTTATAGAACTAGTTATCACTGGGGAGTGGGGGTTGAAAAGGTTAAATCTTACAATGTGGAAAAGGGCAGAAAAGAAAGATGAACAAATGGAATAGTGAGCACATAATTTTTTAATCTACATTACCAAGTTCTAAAATTTGCTAAACATCCATGAAATAAAGATATATTTTTCAACACATTACAATTAAATTCCTGAGAATTATCAATTTATATATCCAGTAACAACTACAGAACTAGTTACTCTTTGAGAAAATTTTCTTAAGGATGAGTTTTAAATTAGTTTGGAAAATTCCATTAGAAATCAGAAACTTAGTAACAAAAATGTTAGTGTGCCACTGGCCAATGTTTTCACTTCATGTAAGTAACTCATTACTACTTCCAAAAGGACAGTTAATGCTGACCAGTAACCCTTTTTTTCTCATCCAGCCTTGAACCCAGTGTCTGAGGTGAGTCTACTCCCTCCTCAATCTCCAAGACCTCCTCTACCCTTCTCACTCTCAATTGATGACCTTTTCTTTTGTTCTGCTGAGAAAAAAGAAGCAACATGAATAGAATTTTCCACCACTTTCACCACCACATATTTCTTCCCGGCTGTCTAATATTTTGCTTCCCTTCCTTCCAAGGATGAGCAGTCCACATCCCCATCTAAGACCAACCATTCTATTTCTCTCCTGGATCTCATCTTCTCTCTCCCACTCAAAGACGCATGGCTCTGGCAATTGTGTCCTCTTTCTTTAGCATATCACAATTTTTCCACTTCTTACTGGATCATTCCAATCAATGTTCAGACATGCTTTGGTAGCCTCCATCTTTAAAACAACAACAAACAAACAAAAAAACCTTGTTCCTTGACCCCCCAACTCCACACACAGTCCAGATCCCCCATTTCTCTCTTTATTTTGCAGCAAAATTTCTTGAATGTGTTGTCTAAATTCACTGTCTCCAATTCCTTCCCTTCCTTCTCTCTTGAACTCACTCAACAAGGCTTTCATCCCTACCCTTCTGCCAAAACTGTGTTTTCAAGGTCACTAGAAACCTTTACATTGCACATTCAGGGGTCAGGTCTCAGGCTTCGCTTTATCCTACATACTTGAACTAGGGGATTAGTTCCTTCTTCTAGAAGCACATTCATCCTTTGGTTTCCACAATTTGCTCTCTCACAGGTCTTTTCCCACCTCGCGAGTCTCTCCTCCTCATTCTCCGTTGTTAGTTCCTCATTTCCAGGAACTGAACTTCGAAGTGCCTCAGAGCTCCTTCCTTTAATCTCTTCACTTCTCTATCAGCACAGACTCCTTAAGTAAACACATCTAATCCCATGGCTGATTGCTCCCAAATTTGTATCTCCAATCTGGATTTACACTCTGATTTACGCTTATATATCCAAATACTTAGTCAACATCTTTATTAATGCCCCATAGGCATCTCCCACCATAGTATATGCAAAACTGAACTTCTCTCTGCCTTTTATCCCCATTCAAGTCTACGCTTTTCCATAGTCATTCCCATCTCAGTAAATGACACCTCCATTTTCCCACTTGCTCAGTTTAGAAAAACAAACCCTTGACTCATCTTTCATTCACACCGTATCTAATCCATCAGTAAATTCTATCAGCTCTTCCTTCAAAATATGCATATTCAGAATCTAACCACTTCTCTTGCTACTACCGTAGTCTAGTTTACTATTACCTTTCATGTGAGCTCCTACAATTGTCTCTTAATTTGTCCCATTCTTTCCCACTCTGCATGAAATGAAAATATCTCAAAGCTTCTCATTTCATTCATAGTACAATTCTAGTCCTTTCCATAGCATACAAGGCTCTACATTATCCTGCTCCCTGTTCCCCTGTAAACCATTGTCTACAGACCCTCTGCTTGTACCCTTTCCTCCAGTCATGCTGGCCCCTTTGCTGTTCCAAAAAAAAACATGCACACTCCTGCCTTAGAGCCTCTGCACTGGCTCCTCCTGCTTCTGGGTATCCTCTTCCTCCCATGGCTGTTGCTCTCATTTCCTTCATGTCTGTTCAGATGGTACCTCATCAGAAAAGCCTTCCCTTATCACCTGATATATACCAGTACCTCTTTCACTCCTTATCACTCTCGTTTCTTCTTTCATTTTCTTCATTACGCTTACTACATATGTCTTAACATATTAGACATTTATTTGTTTCTCTGTGTATTGCCTATCTCCTTTCATTATAATATAAATTCCTTGAATGCAGGGATTATGTTTTGTTTCTGATTATATCTTTAGTTCCATAACAGACTCCTGATAAATAAACACTGAATGGATGCATAAGTGAATGATAGCTACCAATTTTTGAGTACTTGCCATATGACAGACACTATACTCTATTTACATTATGTCATTTAATCCTTTCAAGAAACTCCCATGGTTATCCCCATTTTGTAGTTGAGGAAACTGAGGTTTAGAAAGATGAAGGAAGTTGCTCAGGGTTGCTTTGTAGTGAATGGATCTGTCAGCTGTAAAGCCCATGCCTTACATTGGTTCCATGGCATCACCCATCCATTAGAACCCTTCTCATGCATATCATCTTATTTTGATCCTCAAAAGAACACTACCAGAAAGGCAACAAATATTTTATTATCCTTGTTTAAACAATGAAAGAATTGTAGCTCAGAAGGTTAAGATATTTACCTAGAGTCACAGAACTAATACATGCCACAGTCAGGATTTTAATGATTATATTCTAAGCACAACCAAGAAGTTATTTCAAATTTGTGAATTTATTTCATGAAAATGTTTGCCAAGTTTTTAAAATAGCTTACATGGAACCAATTACGTTTACTGATAAGAATGCAATTTTATTACAAAAAAAGATACTGATAAAGAATCTATTATAGGATGTATGGACTTGATATTTATTTCCGAAGCCTAGCCTAGAGAATTATGTCAATAAATCCTTGCTAAATATAATTCCTAAGTTTTTTGTTCATGTTGTATATGGTCTTAGCCCTCTGTAACAGAGCTTCTGGCTTCCACTGATGGATGATAATGTTTTGATATTAAGAGATTATTTTAGGCACTGTTAACCCCAGGAGAAATGATTGGTCAGAGGTAAGTTGGTTTGTCCCTTCTTCCTTCCTTGTCTTTTAAAGATTTTTCTACCCTTCAAATTCCCAGGGTCGCCTCGTACTGTTCCCTGGCAGTTTCCAGGGTTCCCATTTCACTCTCATTCTAGTTTATAGTATCAAGGCCAGTCAGGGCCCACACCTCACCCCATATCCACCTTCCTCTCTTATCTCCAGCCTTTTTTCCAGTCCTTTTCCTCAGGTGACCTCAGGAAATACTGAAAAGTAGGTGAAATAGTCTCTTCAGTTTCTGATTCCTCTTTCTGGGGTCACCTCTTGCCCCTCTTTGAGTACCTGCTGACCTGATGTTCTTTTTCCCCTAGAATGGGGAAGACATAATGGTGAGGGCTTCCCTGAACCACATATCAGGTGTGGGGTCTGGGGGACAATTTAAACTCTTTGTGATTCAATTTCCTTACCTGCGAAATGGTGATGTAAATAGCACCTACTTCATAAAATGTCAGCACTTTGAGTGAGAACCGATAGGAAATCTTTGTGATGCAACTGAACGAAATCGCCAACATTTCACAAGTGATTGCATCATTTATTATAAATGTCAGGTGAGCAACTAAAATGTGTGATAAGTGCGGTCAGGAACATATTATGGGTTAACATATCTGGAGCTCACCTTTTATTGCACTACATGCGTCATACTGTGAGAGAAGCTGATTAGTCAGAGGCTTAGTCTGGCAGATATTTGAGTGCTGGGAGATGTCATGTAGCACTATACTCAACTAGTCATTTTATGTGAGATAAGCATCAGCTGAGCTCTTTGAAACAACATAAAGCTACTTTCTTAACAATGACACATGTACAAGAAGTACTAATACATTCATGAAATAGTGGAAGGAGTTTTATATCCCTAGGCTTGCAAAGAAGCAATCAATTTGTCTACATGATGCTAAAGAAAAATAAATAAATAACATTTATGGAATACTTGTCATGTAACAAGGGTTGATCTATGTGATTTATAGCCATTCCCCAATTTTCTCTCCAAACCACCTTAGAAATAAATACTGCTTTTCAAAATCTAAACGGTAACACATGGATCTTGATTTTTTTTTGTTTAAAGTATTTTATCCTACAACTCAATAACAGTAAAACTAACAACCAGATTTCAAGAGGGCAAAAGACTTAATAGACATTTCTCCAAAGAAGATATACCAATAGCCAATAAGCATATGAAAAGATGCTCAAAACCACTAATCACCAGGGAGATGCAAATCAAGACTACAATGAAATATTACATCACAACGGTTAGGATAGCTGCTATAAAACAAAACAAAACAACAGAAAATAAATGTTGGTGAGGATGTGGAGAAACTGGAATCTATCCGACTTTACAAACTCCAATTTCACACTGTTGGTGTGATTGTAAAATGGTGCAGCTGCTATGCAAAACAGTAATGGAGGGTCTTCGAAAAATTACAATAGAGCTATTGTATGATCCAGCAATCCCACTTCTGGATATATAGTCAAAAGAATTGAAAACAGGATCTCAAAGAGATATTTGCACACCCATTTTATTGCAGCATTATTTGTAATAGCCAAGATGAGGAAACATCCTTCCACAGGTGAATGGATAAAGGAAATGTGGTAAATATAATACATACAATGGAATATTATGTAGTCTTAAGAATAAAGAAATCCTGTCATATGCTACAACATGAATTAACCTTGAGGACGTTATGCTAAGTAATGTAAACTAATCCCCAAAAGACAAATGCTGCCTGATTGCACACCTGAGGCATCTAAAGTAATCAAACGCATAGACACAGAAAGCAGAATTGTGGTTGCCAGGGCCTGGGAGAAGGGGAAAATGGGAGTTGTCCAATGGGTATAGAGATTCAGTCATGCAAGACGCAAAAAGTTCTGGAGATCTGTTGTACAACAATGTGCACATAGTTAACAATACTGTGCTGTGCACTTAAAAATTCAAGTGGGTAAATTTATGATATGTGTTTTTTATCACCATACAAAGGAATTTGAACTGGAATTGAAATGAAATCATTTGAAAGCCACGGATCCCACTCAGATCCCTCATTTTATTTTTGAGAAAATGAGATCCAAAGAGGCAAGTGAGTCGGTTCAATTCACACGGCTAAATAAAGATAAGGGGAGAGAAAGAGCTTAGATCTTGGCACCTTATCAGTTACAACATCCAATCTAAGTTAAATCAATGCGCCCCAGAGGCAAAGTGCAACACTGATTCACCTGGGAAGAATTATTTATCTAGTTCCGTTTCTCCCTTGGGCTTTACAGATAAGTAAATTTGAAAACCCAATAGCATTCGATTTAACAGTGCTAACAGATGAATTAATCGTCAACCCACAACTTTCTCTATTTTAGGATTTCCTGAAATGCCCATGTATGCAAACCTGGTACCATTCCCAAATGAGGGTTCAGGACAGTACTAATGTCATGGAGTTGGAGTTTGAAGGGTTGGTATGTGTAAGGTAGACATGTGCACGTGGCTGTACCTTTGTATGTGCATAATTATCTTTATTTTCTTGCACAAACTTATAAATGTATCACATGTAATGGCTTTTGTTGATACCTGAACACATGAAGTACATGTCTATAAATGTGTATGTTTATGACATCATAATAAAAGACAGATACCGCATTGTAAGTATACATTGTTAGGTTAATAGTTCCCCATCTAAATCTTCCATGGGTCAGAAGGCTCCCCAAATTCTCTACCACAGATACACAGGCACAAAGATGTGGGCCAGGGGTGGATCCCTGGGTGGAACGTAGTCAGAATTTACGCTGATGGTCCATAAAATGGAGGTGGGAAAACTCTGATCTTGAACTTGATTTCCTTGTGAAAAAAAACCCATGCTTTGGATTAGACAGATATCTGTATTCAATTTCCAACCATGCTTCATATTTGCTGCGTGACATTGGGCAGGTTACTTGATATCTCTAAGCCTAATTTTCCTCATCTAGGAACCACTGTAAGTTCTTTCTGGTGAGATCTTCAGGTGAATTTGATGAAATAATACATGTTATGTGCCAATCACTGTGTTTGGGGCCCACAGAGAGCACTTAATAAAGTGATACAGTTACTAGCTCTCAGTTTCCTTTTAATACTTCAAAGTCATTGTCACCCCCAAAGAAGCCACTAGACTTAAAACCTAAGAGCTCATAAATAAAATCAATTTAACCATCACTTATTGAGCCTTTACATGTAGAACACATTTCAGTGGGCTCCAGAGCGTGACCTGGGAGGGAATGGTGTGGTCTCCAACTGGTGACCAACTTCTGACGCTAGGATGTGTGGAATTAACAGTCTTGCCTAAGAGCTTTCCCCAACATTTTCTAATCATTCACATAGTGTGTGTGGTTGGTTCTTTTCTCTGTCTTGCCATCAGAATTAATCCTTCCCAGGATGTAATTAAAATTTTATATGTGACTCATACAACCATCTGTTTGAAACTCGCCCCAAAGCAATGATCGCTTGGCAGCCTCATTTTTAACTCTGGCTTCCTCTTGCCTAATAAGATCAGATGTCTCTGCTGTCTTTCTTTCTATATTATTTTTCCCCCCAATCAATTCAACTCAATTTAAATCCTTGCTTAATCTTCTTGCAAGGAAATATCTGAGGTTATGTCCAGAACATACATAGATCACAGCAATATTTCCTTAAAGTTTTCTTGATTTATCCATCTCACCCTTGACTTCTGCATCTTCAGGATGATCCTTTTTCCTTCCTTCCATGGCTCCCAATATTTCTGAACCTCCAGTATGCATGTTGATTTCCTGCCTGCCTGTCTGCCTGCTGGCCTGTCTTATTTCCTGCCTCTATTATTAAATGTAAATTTCACCTTAGTTTTAATTATTTAAGTAATACATATATAATTTGCATTATAAATATTTAAATAATTCAGATAATCAAAATGTCCCCTTGAGCACTGATCCCTAGTCCCACTCCCCCTCCCAAATATGACCACTGTTATTAGTTGATATATATTCTTTCATATCTTTTCCTCTATAATTATCATTATTTTTTAAAGATTTTATTGGGGAATTGGGGAAGGGGAACAGCCAAGTTGTTATCTTTCAATCTTAGTTGCGGAGGGTGCAGCTAGCTTAGCTCCAAGTCCAGTAGTTGTCCTGCTGCCTGTCGGGAGCTCTATGCTTCTCAGCTCAATTGCCGTGTTCAATCTTAGTTGCAGGTGGGCGTAGCCCACGATTGCATGCGGGAGTGGAACCAGCAACCTTGTTGTTAGGAGCATGTGCTCTCACCAGCTGAGCCATCTTGCCACCTGTTAGCAGCTCAGCTCAGGCGCAGCTCACTGGCCCATGTGGGGATCGAACTGGCGACCCTGTTGCTCAGAGCTTGTGCTCTTAACCAACTGAGACACTTGGCCGGCTCCTCCTCTACAATTATTTAGTTGGATCATATACAATTTCTGCTTTTGCAGGTCACAAATGGTCAAATATAAGCAATTTCATATGATTTATCTTACTATCTCCACACACAG
Source organism: Hipposideros armiger (assembly GCF_001890085.2). NCBI lineage: Eukaryota > Metazoa > Chordata > Mammalia > Chiroptera > Hipposideridae > Hipposideros > Hipposideros armiger. The sequence continues at coordinate 227,013 of NW_017732648.1, forward strand.
AGACAGATACACACATACTCACATAGAAACGTACAGTGTTATTATATGAATTTTAAGAACATAAATAGAATCATATTATACATATTGTATTGCAGTTTTTTCACATAGTAATACATCCTGTATCTGGAAGGCATATGATTTTCTACCTTCTTGATATCCCTTCTGCGAAAGGCCTTTGGGTTCTCTATTGAGGGCAGGTGAGAAGAGAGTGAAATGATTGGAGACTGTGGGAGCTTAAATTTTTGGACATGGATTGCCAAGAAGCTAAACAATGGTTTGGGGTCACTGCTGGTATTTCTCTTACCCCTCCTGCCTCTGCTTCTCTGAAGTCCTAGGAGATAACTGTTGAAACATGAGAAAACAATATTAGAACTTCATTCTTATTTACTTTTTTTCCCCTCATCCTTTTTAGTTTCTGTTTTGGTATATGTTTTTTAGTGTACATAATATATTAATAAAATAATATACAAATACAATAACTGAATATATAAATACACATATACTAGGGGGTGCTTACTTAATTTTGTTTTTTTTACTCAAAGAGGAACATTGTCAAAAAGTGCATTTGTAGATTTATTCCTTTATTTATCATTGAATTCCTGCTAATTGCCAGTATTTTCTAAGTTAATGGAAATTTGATAGTGAACAGAGTTTGAAAATTATGGCTTCATAGGAATGGTTCAACCACCATTCCATCAGTAATATTGACTAATAGTTCAATCAATAATTAAAGAGACTCTGGCTTCAATTACTTTTTTTAAAAAGATTTTTATTTAAAATATAGCTAACATACAATATTATATTAGCTTCAGGGGGTACACCATAATTGTATATACCTAAAAAAGTGATCACCGTAAGTCCAGCAACCATCTGACACTATACTGTGTTATCACAATATTATTGATTGTATTCCATTACTATTTCTTTGTTTCTTCATTTTCGCTGCCTCTAGTGTTTGTTTCTATGTATTAGGTAGATTTGCTATGTCTCCCATTCTTGGCTGGGTGGCTTTATATAGTAGGTATCTTATGGGTCCCTGGCACAGTATCTCTTGTCACCTGAGCCAGGTGTTCCAGGAGTGTCCCTTGTGTGGGTTGTGTGTGCCCTCCTGTTATAGTTGAGCCTTTATTGCTCTTGGCACATCAGTAGATGATATTGACTCTTAAGCTGACTGGCTGTGGGGTTTGGCCACATCTACAGCTTATGGGCGCTGTGCTGGAGGCGTATCCCACTGAAGGAAATTCACCCCACTGAGCTCTGGTGCCTTTAAGACTACCCTTTATGTGTGCCACTTGTGGGGCTAATTGGGCAGTGCTCTGCTGTTGTCTGAAACCAACCTCTAAGTATGTTGGTTCTGGATCTCTTGGGAGGGACTCCAGTGCCAACCCAGGTCAGTCACTGCCTATGACCAGCTGGGGGCTACCTGGTAGGAGCCACAAAGCAATCCACAGTTGTTCACTGCCTGTGCTGGACCTGGAAGCACATGAGAGAGGCCACACTGCGAACTGAGTATGGCTGCCACCAGTACCAGGTCTGGGGTAGCTCCACAAAAAGCCAGGACACCCCAAGGCCTGCTGCCACCTTCCAGCTCCTTTAAGTTTCAGCCACTGATAATGCCTCTTGCGGTACAAGAGTTGGGTGAAGCAGCGTCTCAGGGAGTCACTAGAGAGGGAAGAATTATGGGCATCAAGTTGATGTAAATTCTGGTTTGGTGCCAGTGCTGAGTGAACCTGAAGCAACTCATCAAAAGTCTCAGCAAACCAAGGCCAGTCGCCACCCGCAGTCCACCTGAGGCCTGCGGGACTCTGATCGTTTTCTAAGAAAGAGTGCAACATGGGTGGGGCTGGCTAATCTCGGAGAAAGTGCCTCCAGGAATGCGTGAGATGGGTGGAGCAGGGTCCCAGTGAGTCAACAGAGTGGAGCGCGAGCCCACCAGGCCAATCAGATTCAGATTTCACCAGAGGGAGAGAGCTGAACACAGGCAAGGTGGCACCTTCCTGCCCGCTGCATGGAAGGTGGACCCCTACCTCACCAGGGAAATGCCCACTGTCCTGCAGTCCTCCCCCTGCAGCCACACACCTCAGTCAGCTCCCCTTTCCTCCGTATGTCTCCAAGGCTCCCCGAGTCACCATCCCTCCGCTGGAGCCCAAGGTGAGTACGAGCGAGTAAGTCTGTGCGTGGGCCATTTAAGAGGATGTCTGGGTTTCCCCGCAGTTTTCTGTCCCACCTGAATGGTTGGAATCCCCTCTGTTTTTCACAGCCAGATGTTGTGGGGGCTCCTTAGCACCAGTTCTCCAGGCCGGGAGCCTGGTGTGGAGGGCTGGGGTCTCTTGCTCCTCTGTGGGGAACCAAGGCAGCCAAGATATTTCTCCTGATTCTAACCACCACACGCAGGTGTTGGGCCCATTCCTCGTCTCCACCCCTCCTATCAGTCTTGATGTGGCTTCTTCTTTATACTTTTAGTTATAGGACTTCTGTTTGGCTAGACTTCAGATGATTCTCCAGGATGATTGTCCTATAATTTAGTTGTAATTTTAATGTGTTAACAGAAGAGCACAGGCACAGTGTTTATCTACTTTGCCATCTTGTATCTCTCCTGTTTCAATGACTTTTGATAGATGAATTAGAAACAGCCACAAACTTCATGAAAAATGTTGGAAAATGTGAATAAATTTTCCATGAAACAAGCATCTAAATGGAAACATTTGGATTTGAATAGTGTAAACAGATGACCACTCCCCTTCTCTGGACAAAGAGAAACCTAAGAGTAAATGGGGAGGGAAAATGCTCAGAGATTTTCAAAAGGAAATAGATTTTGGGCTGAAAAGGGGGAGTTAGCTCTTCCTTCTGAATTTCTTATGGCATCAATATCAAAGTATAAAGCTAATTTAGATAAATTGTTCTTCCAAGTAAGCATGTGGTGTAGGCATACTAAGTAAAAAGAACAGTGTTAAGCTTTTTACATCCATCATCTCAGTACCAGGCAGATTATTATTCCCATTCTCTAGATGAGAGCCCTGAGGTTAAATTTTCCCAGACCCCAACAGTTAGTCAGGGAGGCTGGATTTACACCCAAGTTGGAAGCCAAATCCATGCTTTTGCGCATTATACCATTTCACCCAAGATACAAGGAAAAGCTAGAGAGAGAAAGATGGAAATTCAGAAGAGGCAAAATCAAGTATTGTGATTGTTGGTCCTTTTCCTTCTGAGATGTCCACTCATAAATTCTTTTCTGTTGTTGTTTTTGGTCCTTACAAAGATACACATAAAAATAGAATTAAAAAAAATACCTAGGAATACTCACAGTATGTGGTTTGCATGCCATAAAAATCCACAAGGAACACTGGGGCAGTGTGTTTTTTGGGTCTGATGGGATGATGGAAGTGCTGTCCTGGTACAAATGATGGGCTCTTTGCAGTTAAGCTTGAGTTGGAATCCTCACTCTGCCACTTACTTGACTATATGAGCCAGAGGCAATTCTTCCCCTTCTCTGAACCTGAGTTTCCTCATCTCTGATATGGAGCTAATTCCACTTATCTTACAGAATCGTTGTGAGAACTAGATAATATGTGCAAAGTATTTACACAGCAACATGGCTCACACCAGGGCTCTGTAAAGCTCTATTCTTTTTCCCCAAGTAAGCCAACCCATCTGCTGGAGGGAATAAGCAGCAACGAATCCCACAAATAAGATCTGGTTTTACTGCAGTCACAAACAAGTAGACGTTCATAACAGCTGTAAGCCTTACCCTAAGCTCTTGTGTACATTATCTTTAATACTTGCAGCAACCTTCCAAAGTAGTGCTATTATTTCCATTTTAGAAATACAGGAAGTGAATCTTGGGGAAGTCTAGATTGCACCACTGGAAAACGGCAGAGCCAGGAGTAATACTTTTGTACAAGTTGTCCTCCCTTTCCACCAGTCCTACTCCTGTGGCTGCAGTGGCAGAAAAAGGCAAGGACGTACTTCTAACTCTTTCTCATCAGAGAAAAAAGCAAGTGTGTTTCTTGATATTCTAAACCCGACCTTATTTTTAGGGGAGCCGTAGAAAACGACAAGCCTCTGCTTTCTATTCTTGTTCTGTGGGAGGAATGTCCTAGAACTGTTTGCGGAGGCCAAGGACAGAGGCGGGTGACAGGAAGGAATGAAGTGGAAGCGTTACACATTTTTCTTTTTGCTCTGAATCAAGTTCTGTGAAACAGGACCATTTAGAAACAACATGCTGCAGGCAAGATGTCATCCTAACGCTTCCTTATTGATGGACCATGCTTTTTTCTTAACATGTCTTAGTAGAGGATGCTACTAAGGATGACCCTGAGTCCTCCCAAACATATCATTTACCCAAATGAAAGATGAAGAATTAAAGTGAGCAGTAAAACTCTTTCATATAGAGGCAGTGTAAGAGATTTGGTGTCAGGCAGGATAGCCTTCAAGTCACAGTTTTGCAATTCACTAGCTCTGTGACCATGGGAATTCCCGCCCTGAACTTGTTCTTTCAACTACAACATGGGATTATACATCCATTCAGTGATTACTGAGCAAGAACTATATGCCATGCACTATTCTAGGGGATATGGTAGAAAACTAAAAACAAAACCCTTGCCTCATGGAGCTGACATTCAAGTTTGGGGAGAGAAATAATAAAGATATGCGAATAAAAAATATGCAATATATTAGATAGTGATAAGTACTATGAAGAAAAAAGCAATCATGGATGGGGTAGAGGCTTGATCACTGCACTGTACACCTGAAGATGATGTTGTATAATGTTGTATGTCGACTATAAGTGAATATATATATATATAGTCATGGGATGTGGAGTATAGGGTGGGAGAGGAGTCAAGGGAATTGTAATAGATATGTATGTTTTGGGGTGGGGGGAGTGGGGCGGCGGATTGGAGGAGAGGGGTTATCACTTCGAGGGGTAAAAAGCATAACTATTGTACTGTGTTGTACAGCTGAAACTAATTCTAACAAATGTGTATTTCACAATAAAAAATAATAAAAAAGGAAAAAAATCAGTTTATTCTTTATGTTTCCTTGCTGCTACACAGATATATTCATAGTAGCATGTGAATTGATGACCTATATGTAATTGAAATCTTAAATATTGAAAAGATGAACTATGTTAACTGTAGTTAAATGACAAAATCTTTTCATTTCTAATTCTGGTGATATATTGAATTCGTTTTTTCTGTTCTATCATCAAAAATGTTCACTGCATTACAAAGACTGCTTGCTTTATCTTTGCATAGATACATTCCTTTCAAGTCAGGTTTTGCTTTCATTAAAATTCCTGTCACACACACACACACACACACAAAAGGAAAACATAAGAGGAAAATGTGAATTGTTTGTCTGGGGAGTTGGAGGGCAGGCCTCACTGAGAAAGTGACTTTATGAGTGAGGATATGAAGAAAGTGAGGTAGCAAGCTAGGCCGATCACCATGGATGGCAATAGTCAGTTGTCTACACGGGTTTGTTGTTTAGGAGAAAAGTTCCAGGCTAGAGATATAATTGAGAAGTCATCACTGAATAGATGATATCAAATTAAAGCCAGTAAACTGAATGATGCCACTAGGGAGTGATTATAAATAAAGAAAAAAAAAGTGGTACAGAGGCTGAGCCCTACAGCATGCCAGTATGTACAAGTATGAAAGAGAAAGTACCAGCCAAAGAAACAGAAGAAATAGCAAAAATTGTAAGAGCATCACCAGGTGAGTATGGTGTCTTGGGATCAAAATGGAAACATAGATCAAGATAGAAAGGATGCTGCTGGTACAGTAAGTAAGCGAGATGAGGATGGAGAAATGATCCCTGGATTCAGCAGCATAGCAGTCACTTGAGAACAACTGGTTTTGGTAGCATGTAGGAAACGAGAAAACCCACTTGGAGTGGTTGTAAGAAAGGAAGGAGAGAAACAAGGAGAGTGTGTCCAGGTAACCCTCTCAAAATGTTGTGCTGTAAAGGGAAGGAGAGAAAATAAATGTGAGTGTGATGAAGACAAAGTGGAATCAGGTTTTATTTATTTATTATCCTGATGAGGGGGAAAAAAATCCCAAACATATTTTTGTATGCTAGCAGAAAAGATCCTTAGAGCAGGAAAAACATCCAAAACAATGAGAATTGGGATAATAATAATAACCACAAAATTGTAATTGATCCTTTCTATTAAATACCTACTGCGAGTCAGGTTCTGTATCAGTCCTTTGTATTTATTTTCATCCTCTAAAATACCCTGCTTATCATTCTTATTTAACAAACAAGGAAACTGGGGCTTGGCACATTGGTGATCCTGTTTTAGATCAAGGATTCTTAAACTTAGTGTGAGTACAAATCGCCTGGGAAGCTTGTTAACATGCAGATTTTTTTTTTTTAAAGATTGTATTGGGGGATTTAGGAAACGGAACAGCCAACTTGTTGTCCTTCAATCTTAGTTGTGAAGGGCGCAGCTAGTTCAGCTCCAAGTCCAGTTGTCAGCCAGCCGCCCCTCGGCAGCTTGAGGCCACTCAACTCAAGGTGCCGTGTTCAATCTTAGTTATGGGTGGGAGTAGCCCACCATCCCATGCAGGAGTCCAACTGGCAACCTTATTGTTAGAAGCATGTGCTCTCACCAGCTGAGCCATCCTGCCACATGTTGGCAGCTCAGTGACAGCTCAGCTCGGGCGCATCTCACTGGCCCATGTGGGAATGGAGCTGGAGACCCTCTTCTTAGAGGTTGCGCTCTTAACCAACTGAGACACTTCGGCTGGCTCAAAATGTAGATTTTGATTCAGTAGGTCTGGGCTGGGTCTTGAGATTCTGCATTTCTAACATTCCCTCATGGGAAGCCAAGGCTGCTGGCATTGGATCACACAGTAAGTAACAAGAGCCTAGAATAGATTGTGTGGATAGTACTGAATTCCTGGCTCGTTTAATGAAAAACCCGAGTCGTCCTTTCTTCTGTGCCATGTGTCCTCCCATGTTCTTGGATGGGCCACAGATTAGAAAACCAAAGTAAAAGAGAGACACAAAGAAGCAATGGAGGAAGGAAAACAACCATATCTTCTGCTTTCTGGCAAGAAGAAACCTGAGCAAAGCAAGCCAACACAAGTTTGCAGCATGAAACATCTGCTGTCACAGACCTACCTGAAAGACCAAGATTCTCCTACTGAGCCACCTCAGAGTATCTGGGCCAGACACGTTTTTCTAGTCATGACAAAGTGTAGGCTCATCCCAATCCATTCTTAGTTACCCTCCCTATGGTCCATGCCTCTGCAGTACAACACATCAAAGCTGTTCCCACCTGTAGGCCCAGAATGAAGAAAGGCAGCTGACCTCATCACATAGGTCAACCTGGAAACTTGCTTTTTGAATCAGTGAGGTGTGTGCAAGATGCAGCACCCAGATTTGGGGGTTATACGCAGTTGGGTTTAACCTCCAGCTTGGCTGTTTATTAAATGCGTGATTTGAGCACATTTTGAACTTATATCCTCATCTGTAAAATGAAGATAATGCTCTCTAATTTGTAGGGAGACAACACTGTATCATGGTTAAAAATGTGGTCATTGGAACGATTAACAAGTTCAAATCTTTTTTTTTTTTTTAAAGATTTTTATTGGGGAATTGGGGGAAGGGGAACAGACAAGTTGATGTCGTTTTGTTCTTCAGTCTAGTTGTGGAGGACGTTGCTTCACTGGCCCAAGTTGGCACCATCATTGCGCTCTTCCCGGGCAAGGCAGATCAGTCGCCGGCTTCTGGACGGCCACTCACAGCGGCTGCTGGCCGCTCACACTGGCTGCTGGCTATACATGGTGGCCCATGGCAAACCACTGCAGTAGGGGCTGCAGCCTACACCGTCGCCAGTGACTCATGGCAGCCCAGCTCCAGGTTGAGCTGTTGTTCAGCATCTTAGCTGTAGAGAGCAGTGTCACTGGCCCTCATATGTGGGATCCGAACCGGAGCCCTCTGGCATCTCAAGCCAGCTCTTAACCAACATGCCACTCGGCCGGCCCACAAGTTCAAATCTTAATGCCATGACTTCCTACTTGAGTTCTTAACTGCTAAGCCTCAGTATTTCTCATCTGTACAATGGGAGAATAGTATGCCTACTTCATATGGTTGGTATAAAAATCAAATGAGATAATCCATGTAGAGATCAAATGTTAGCTCCTACTATTAATGCTGTTACTGCAGGGATTTTGTGACGATTGATTGAGATAAAGATGTGAAAGAGCACAGGACAACGCCTTACATAGAAGAGGCCCGCCATACATGTTTGCTTTCCTTTCCCCCTAAACAAAAAACTAAGCAGCCAACTCTGGGGTTACTTAATGAAATGTGTTAATGGAAAATAAAAGAAAAAAAAGAAAAAGAAAAAAAAGACAAGCATCTTAAGAATCCAGAATTTAGCAATATCATTTGTTTAGACTGAGGCTTAACTAGAGAATAAAAAGAATCACAGAAAAAAAATTCTATTTTGGGTGGTAGGAAATGCCAGAAGGATGAAGATGGTGATGTTCTCAGAAATCCTGAGACCCTTATGCAGAAAGATTCTACTGGCTTCCCAGCTTCTCACTGCTGATGCCATCCCTGAGCTGTGAGGGGCTCTCCAGGCAGCACTCACCTGGCACTGAAGCAGCAAGCCCCACTTCCTTTAATTTCCAGATCAATGTGGCACTCTGACCATCTTTGCAGAAGTGTCTGCTAGTGGGCTTTATTCATGCCATCTTGAAATGCCACTACTGCGACTCCTAGGTCCTCAAATGGTATAGGTAGAGATATATTTTTAAAGTTTTCTTTTTATTTATTTTGGGAAATACCAAAATCATTAAAATTCATATAAAAGCATAATCTAATTTTATCATTAATAATTGCAAGCAAAATATCAAGTAAAAATGATCTGTGAAAGAATAATTCACAGAAAGTGAAGCAACTATTCCACCATCTTAGTTCAAAGCACTCACCCATTATGTGCAAGGCACTGGGTTTTGTGTTATAACTAAAATGATGTGGACATGGGCTCTGTCTTCTAAGTAATTGCAGAAGTGCGAGGGTCCAAATAAGTAAAGAATAAGGGAGAAAACTTTCTTAATTTAAAATTTCTTAAGCCAAAGGTAAATACACTAACAGCTCAGAGGAAAAGTTCATTCAGAAAAATTCATGGAGGACAACATGGTGAGTTCAATCTTAAGAGTTGGGTAGGATATACAGGTGAATCATCAAAATATACCAATTTGAAAATTGGAATTTAAAAATTTATGTCTACCAACTATGGGTAACTATATGAATCACTGGAGGCACAGGAGTATTTGTGCCTCCAGTTATTAGCAATAACTGGTAACTTCCATTATGGATTGATTCCACTAAGGTAGGCAACTGACCACAAAATGATCCACTTCTGGGATGCTGTATTGCTGAGATGGAGAATGAAATGGGTTCCTGAAATGTAGGTATAAAAGAGTTTACTGGTTCATCATCATCCATCAAACTCACCTCCCAGACTAGTAACATGAAATTGTTTATTATCCCTAGAACAGCAGGCTGTTTCTTTCCTCCGAGCTTTTGCTCAGGCTGTCCCCTCTGTCAAGAATGCCCTTTCCCTACTTCTTAACCTGGGGAACTCAACACAGTGGCTCCCTTCACCAAGACATGTGACTGTACAGAGAGGATCATGCCCCTCTTGCTTGTGCCCCTGCAACGTCCGTGATGACCTCTGCCCTTGGGCATAGTTCATGGTACTGACTTCTCACTTCACCTTGAGCTCCTCACCTTTCCATCTCCCCTGCCATGCACAATCTCCAGCACTTAATAGGCACTCCAATCTGACACTATCTGTCTTTTACCGGGCAAATATAGTTCATTTACATATTTTGTAATTTATTAATGTAGTGGGATTTATTTCTACTATCTCATTTTGTGCTATTTGAACTGTTTTTCTATGCTTAATTTTTTAAAGAAACTTTCTAGCATTCTTCTGGATAGATTTTTAAAAATTCTTTTTATCTCCCTTTGTGGTTTGAAGTCATACGTTTTATTTTTATGGTGTTCTATTTTGGTATTTAAACTTAACATTTAAAAATGTATACTTCAATTGGGATGAACACTTCGTAAGGTATATAAAAGTCTCATCACTGTGTTGTACACCTGAAACTAATGTAATATTGTATCGTATGTATGTCAACTGGAATTGAGAAATAAATTTTTAAAAAGCATGCTTCACTTTAGAAAGTCAAGTAAATAAGCACCTATACTCTCCACCTAAACAGTACAATGACTTTAGAATGCTTTAAATCTTGTCACTAATTTTGCATTTCATTGCACAATATTTTACTTCATCTTTATTATATTATGTTTATTTTTAATCAAATTTACTTTTGCTGAAGAGTAATTAACCATATATGAGTGGGTCTAATTTTGAACTTTCTATTCTGTTCCCTTCATCTATTGAGGTATAATTTATCTACAATTAAATTCACCAATTTCAAGTATGAAATTTGTGGTTCTTTACAAATGTATGAGTCATGAAAGCATCACCACAGGCATAACAGAATATATCCATCACTCCACCCAGTTTCCACATAAACATTTGCAGTTACTAATACCCACCCCTGCTGTCTTAATAAGCTAAGGCTACTTTGTAGTTAAACTATAACAAATTACCGTAGATAATGTGCCTTAAATGACAACAATTTTTATCTCACATTTCATTCCAGGAGGCCAGGAAATCCAAGGTCAAGGCGCTGGCAGATCCATTGTCTGGCGAAGGCCCGCTTCCCGGATTACAGATGGCTATTTTCACATTATATCCTCACATGGTGGAACAGAGCTGAAACAGGCTCTCTGCGTGTAAGGACACTAATCCCATCCATTCATGAGGGCTCTACCCTCATGACCTAATAACCTCCCACCTCCTAATACCATCACGTTGGGGGTTAAGATTTCAACATATAAATTGATGGGGAACACGAACATTCAGACCATAACACCCCCCCAGGGTCCCAGGAAACCACTGATCTGCTTCCTCCCACAACTGATTACAGTTGTCTTTCCGAGTTTCATACAAATGGGAAAATTCTTTATAGATTGTTATGTGCCTACTTTCTTTCACATAGTTTATAAGTTGTGTATATCAATAGTTAGTTCTTTTTATAGTGAAAAGAATTCCATGGTATAGAAATACCACAATAAAATACCTTTATTTATTAATCAATTGATAAATATTTGGGTTATTTCCAGTTTGGGGCTATTTTGAATAAAGCTGCCATGAACATTAATAAATAGTTCTTTGTGTGGACACATACTTCTTTTTTATTTTAAATTAATTTTTTGACATTCAATATTATTTTATATTAATTTCAGGTATACAACATAGTTTGTTAGACATTTATATAATTTAAGAAGTGATCCTCCTGACTAGTCTAGTACCCACCTGGCACTATTAATAGTTATTATCATATTAACTATATTCCCTATGCTTTACTTTATATCCCATGACTATTTTGTAACTACCAATTTGTACTTCTTAATCCCTTCACCTTTTTCACCATATCCCCCAACTCCCTCCCATCTATCACCCCAACAAATCTAGTGCCCATCTGACACCATACATACTTATTATAATAGTACTGATATATTCTTTATGCTATACCCTACATCCCCATAAATACTTTTTAACAACCAATTTGTACTTCTTAATCTCTTCCTGTTTTTTTCACTCACACCCTCAGGCCCCCTACCATCTGGGCACCATCAAAATGCTTTCTGTATCTATGACTTGTTTCTATTTTGTTTATTTTGTTCTTTACATTCCACATATAAGCGAAATCACATTACATCTGTCTTCTCTGTCTGACATACTCCACTCAGCACAGTGTTCTCCAAGTCCATCCATGCTGCTTCAGATGACAAGAACCATTCCCTTTCATGGCCAAGTAATATTCTATTGCATATATGTACCAGCTACTCTTTATCCATTCATCCATCAGTGAACACACAAGCTGTCTCCAGGTCTTGGCCGTTGTAAACAATGCTGCAATGAGCATATGGATGCATATATCCCCTCAAAGTAGTGTTTTGGGTTTCTTCAGATAAATACCCAGAAGTGAGATTACTGGGTCTTTCTTTGTTCTTGTTATATAGCCTTTGTTTTAAAGCCTGTTTTGTCTGGTATAAGTATTGCTACTCCAGTATTTTTTTGTTTTTATGCTTTGTTTCCATTTTCATGATTTATCTTTTTCCATGTCTTCACTTTCCATCTGTGTGTGCCTTTGAATCTGAAGTGAGTCTCTTGTAGGCAGCATATGTAAAGGTTTTCTGTTCCTATCCATTCCGCCATCCTATGTCTTTTGATTGGAATATAATTACATTAAATGTAATTGTTGATTGATATGTAGCTATTGCCATTTGATTATTCATAATTTTGATGGTTTTTTTCCATCTTAAAGACATCCCTCTAACATTTGTTGTAATACTGTTTTGGTGGTGATGAACTCCTTTAGCTTTTTCTTGTCTGGGAAGTTGTTTTTCTGTCCTCAATTTTAAATAATAGCCTTGATGGATAGAGTACCCTTGGTTGTAGGTACTTGCTTTTCATCACATTGAATATTTTGTGCTGACCCCTTCAGGCCTGCAAAGTTTCTTTGAGAAATCAGCTGACAATCTTATGGGAACTCCCTTATAAGTTACTATAATAGTTGCTTTTCTCAAAGGATTCTCTCATTGTCTTTAACCTTTGCCATTTTAACTATAATGTGTCTTGGTGTGGGCCTGTTTGGGTTCATCCTGTTTGGGACTCTCTATGCTTCCTGGACTTGTATGTCTCTTTCCTTCACCAGGTTAGGAAGGTTTTCAGTCATTATTTCTTTAAATATGTTTTCAATCTCTTGCTTTCTCTCTTCTTCTGGTATCCCTATGATGTGAATGTTATGTTACACTTGATGTTGTCTAGGCGTCTCTTAATCTATTCTCATTTTTGGAAGATTACTTTTTCTTGTTGCTGTTCCAGTTGGGTGTTTTCTGCTACCTTGTCTTCCAAATCATTGATTCGATCCTCTGCTTCATCTAGTCTGCTGGGGATTCCTTCTAGTGCATTCTTCATTTCAGTTATTATATTCTTCACTTCTGACTGGTTCTTTTTTTAATGGTGTCTATGTCCTTTTTACACTTGCTATCTCTCTGTTGAAGTCCTCACTAAGTTCCTTGAGCATCCTTATAACATTGTTTTGAACTCTGTATCTGGTAGGTTGCTTGCTTCCATTTCATTTAGTTATTTTTCTGTAGTTTTCTCCTGTTCTTTCATTTGGGACATATTTCTTTGTTTACTCATTTTGGCTGCCTCTCTGTGTTTTGTTTTTTTCCCCCTCTTCTGTATTAGGTAGGTCTACTATTTCTCCCAGTCTTAGCCTGGTGACTTTATGTGGTAGTAAGTGCCCTGGTAGTAAGTGGGGTCCTGGTACAGTCTTTCTGGTCACCTACTCCAGGTGCTCCAGGAGTACCCTTTGTGTGGGTTGTGTGTTCCCTCCTGTTATAGGTGAGCCTTGATTGCTATTGGCACATCAGAGAGTGAAATGGACCCTCAGGCTGACTGGCTGTGAGGTTTGGTAAGCTGCTATGTTTACCCCACTGAGTGGAATTTACCCCGGTGGGCTCTGGTGCCTGTTGAGAAAACCCTTTGTCTGTGCTGCTTGTAGGCCTAAGTGGGCAGCGCTCTGCTGTGCCCAAAAGCCAACCTCCAAACATTTTGGTTCTGGGGTGTCTTGGGAGGGGCTTTGGTGCAGGCCCAAGTCACCCACTGCCTGTGACTGGCTAGGAACTACCTGGTAGTAGCTACAAAATGATTTGTGATTGTTTGCTGCCTGAGGCATGTGGGAGAGGCCAGGCTTTGAACTGAGAATGCTGCTACCAGTACCGGACCAGGGTAGCTCTGCAAAAAAATCAGAACACCCTGAGGCCTGCTGCCACCTGCCAGCTTCTTTAAGGATCAGCCTCTGATAAAGCCTGTGTGGTACATGAGTTGGGTGAGACAGGGTCTCAGGGAGTCACTAGAGTGGGAAGAGTTGTGGTCACCAGGTTAATGTCGATTCTGATTTGGTGCCAGTGCTGTCTGGAGCAACTCAGCAAAAGTCTCAGAGTACACCAAGGCTAGTCGCCACCTGCCTCGGGCCCACGGACTCCAATAGTTTTCCAAGGAAGGGTGCAATGTAGATGGGTGTGGCTGCTGGCTGAGAAAGTACCTCCAGCATTGGGGGAGTTGGGTGGGTGAGGTCCCAGTGTAGTTCACCAGAACAATTTAGATTCAGATTTAGCTGTGTTGGAGGAAGGTTGAACATGGGAAAGATGGTGTCCACCTGCTGGCTGCACTGGAGGTGGATCTCACACAGGGAAAAGAAAATGGGGACTGTTCTCCAGTTCTCACCCCATAGCCCCACACCTCAGTCTGCCCCCAGTATGCCTCTGACATGGCCCAAGTCACCGTCCCTTCTCTGGGAACCTTCTCAGAGTGAGTGCCTATGAGTAAGTGAGTCTGTGTGCAAGACCTTTAAGAGGACTCTGGGTTTCTCGCAGCCTTCTGTCCCACCCAGATGATCGAAATCCCCACTGTTTTTCACGTGCAGATGTTGTGGGGCTTCTCTTCCTGGCACCAACACTCCGGGTTGGGGAGCCTGGTGTGGGGCTGGGATCTCTCGTTCCTGCAGGGGGAACCTCCACAGCCAAGATATCCCTCCTGATTCTTAAACTGCCTCACAGAGGTTTGGGGCCAGCCTGTTTCGTGTCTCTGCCCATCCTACAAGTCTCGATGTGGCTTCTTTATATCCTTAGTTATAAAACTTCTGTCCAGCCCGATTTCAGATGGTTCTCCAGATTGATTGTTCTATAATTTAGTTGTAATTTTAATGTGTTCGCAGAAGGGAGCAGGTAGAATGTTTATTTTGCCATTTTGGAACTCTGGACCCATTTTTTTATTTATCTGGTAATTACTTAGGAGTTAAATGGCTGAATTATATTGTAAGTGAATTTCTTCCCCTAAATTTTATCACTATAAGTATAGTCAGTAGGCATATTAATATCACATATGCTTTTAAAAATATTTTAAGAGCAGTGTTGTTTAATATTATATCAAGAATGTGAAGTTGTTAAAGGTAAGTCTATGTTTATTTTTATAGGAAACATCTAAATTGTTTTCCAAAATAGTTTGTACCATTTTGCATATCTTTGTGCAATGTATGAGAATTCCTGTTGCTCCATGTCTTCACCAACTTGGAGTTATCAGTCTTTTTAATCTGATCTATTCTGTAGGCATTTGGTCGTCTCTCACAGTGGTTTCAAAATAACATTTCCTCAAGACTAATGGTGACCATCTTTTTGTGTCTTATAGCCTTTCATATATTTTTTAATGATGTATCTATTCAATTTTTTTATATACTTAATACATTTTTGGTCTTGCCATTGAGTTGTAAAAGTTCTTTGTATATTTTTATTATAAATATTTTGGACTGTACCTTGACTTTTTATTTTCTCAATAGTCTTTCATAAAGCAAAAATTCTACATTTTGATGAAATCCATTTTATCTATGTTTTCTTTTATGATCTATGGTGATTGGGGCCTATCTAAGAAAACCTAACCCAAAGTTGCAAAGATATCCTACTATTTTTATTCTAGAAGCTTTCTACTGATAAAAACTTGAGTTAATTATTGTGCACGCTGTGAAGTTAGGGCTGAAATTCATTGTTTTCCATATAGATATTCCATGTTTCTGGCATCATTTTTGAAAAGACTATTCTTTCCTATTTCTCCATTTCCCTATTTTGGGACTTTCTATTCTGTCCCATTGATCTATTTATCAGTCCTGACAGCCATACCATACTGTCTTAATTACTATAGTTTTATAGTAAAGGTTTTAATCAGGTAGTATAAGTCTTCACACTTCGTCTTTTTTTTTTTTCTAAATTGTTTTAGCTCTTCTAGGCCTCTTAAATTGCCATATACATTTTAGGATCAGTTTTTCAATTTTTACAAAGAAGCTGCTAAAATTTCAATTGATTTTTTTATTGAGACAGGAATCCAATTTTATTTAAAAAAATATAGATAGCAATTTTCTCAGCACCATTGAAAACAATCTATCCCCACTAATTTGCACTGCCACATATATCAAATGTACATATACATATGCATGTAGTTCTAGGCTAGTCTGTTTCATTGATATTTTATTTTTTTTCTTGTGTTAATAATATACTGTGTTAATCATTACAACTTTATAATAATTCTATGTACCTAGAATAAGCTAGATAAGTACGAGCCATCACCCCTCCTTGTTCTTCGATTTTAAAAGAGTTTTGACCATTCTTAGCATTTTTATTTTCCATATTACCTTGTCAATTTCTACCAAAAAACAAACAAACAAAAAACTTGTTGGTATTCTGATTGGAATCCTTTTGAATCTTTAGATGAATTTGGGGAGAATGAAGGTTTTACGATATTAGAATTTTATGATGTTAGAATTAGAATGAAGATTTTATGATATTGTATCTTTTAATCCATTAAGCCTGCTTTATCTCTTCATTTATTAAGCTCTTGTTTAATGCTTTTGAATAAAATTTTTAATTTTTCTCTATGAATATCTTGCACACATTTTTAGATTTATTATTACATGCTTCACATTTCTGGAAGTTATTATAAATGGCAACATTTTTTTCCTTAAAAATCACTGTTTGTGTATATAAATTAAATTAATTCTGATTTTATATTCAGATAAACTCTTATAGTTTCAAATAATTTTTAAGATTCTTCAGGGTTTTCAAAAATTATAATTTTACCATCTAATTGAATATTTGTGTTCCTTCATTTCTAATCTATACCCTTTTTCTTTTCTTGTTGCATTGGCTAGGACTTCTAATATAATATTAAAAAGAAAAGGTGGTAATAGCAGGCACCCTGCCTCAGTGTGATTTAAAAGAAAAGCTTTTCAGCATTTTACTAGTATGTTTATTTTACATATCCTTAGTGATATATTTACCTAAACCCATTTGGTCATGTACAAGGCTTAGAACAGGGTATATAAACTGTTTTTAATCTGTTTATAAATAAATATTTAATAAATGTCTGTAATTGTGGTCCAGTTTGGTCTGAGATTTGCTTTTCTTTGAATGGATATTGATTTTTATCAGAGATCTTTTACATCTACTGAGTTAATCATATAATTCTTCTCTAATCTATGAATGTGTTAAATTACAGTAATTGATATTTTAATAATCTATTTTTATAGTCCTGGGATAAACTGAACTTGGTCACCACACATTACTTGTTATACATGAATGTATTTAGTTATATGAGAGCTTGTTTAAGATTTTTGCATCTATTCTTGTGAGTGAAATTGGCCTGTAAACTTCCTTTTTAACACTGTTTTTCTGAAATGTCAAAATCTGCCTCCTCAAACATTACCAACACAGTCTGTTGATGAGACAACACTGACAATATAATGAGACAATTGCTTACAACCATAACAGAACACCAGCTCTACAGAGCTTTGGCAATGTCTATGGAAAGGGGAAGGTAAGGTCAGAATTTATCGAATTAAAAGTTTGATTTAAAGGTAGGACTTTCAAAGGAGGCAGGGCTGATTAGGACTTGGTAAGTATTCAAGATATAACAATTCAGGATTGGTGGAAAGACAGCGAGGGATTATACAATCTTAAATTGTCTGTTGATGCTTACCACTGAAGATCTGATGAGTCTTCTAGGAAATTCCTATAATGAAGAACTAAACAATCAGTTGATTGAGCAGGAGACTCCTGGAAGAATAAAGTTATGCTGATGAATACAATGGAATAGCACACATCTTGTTTTTTTTTTTTTTATTGGGGGAAGGGAACAGTGTTGGGGATTTGGGGAGGAGGAACAGCCAAGTTGTTGTTCTTCAATCTTAGTTGTGGAGGGCACCAGTCGCCATGTGGCTGCCTGTTAGCAGCTCATGGCCTCTAAGCTCAAGGTGCTGTGTTCAATCTTAGTTGTAGGTGGGCATAGCCACCATCCCATGTGGGAGTTGAACCGGCAGCCTTGTTATTAAGAGCATATGCTCTATCCCCTGAGTCATCCAGGTGGCAGCTCAGCTCAAGGTGCTGAGTTCAGTCTTAGTTGTGGGCAGGCGTAGCCCACTATCAAACAGGCAATCTTGTCATTAGGAGCACATGCTCTCACCAGCTGAGTCATCCTGACACCTGTTGGCAGCTCAGTGACAGCTCAGCTCTTGCGCAGCATCATTGGCCCATGTGGGAATCGAACCAGCAGCCCTGTTGCTCAGAATTCGCGCCCTTAAGCTAACTCTTAACCAACTAAGCCACTTGGCTGGCCCCACACACATCATGTTAATATACACAGTAAGGTGTGGTTTGGTTCAATGTCCAGGCTGAGTGTGAGTATAAATGACTTCTGTTCTCAGAGGTTTGGTGTCAGGATTGAGCTAGATTCATCAAAGGAGCTGTAGAGTGTTCCTTCATTTTCCATGCTATGGCACATTTTGCATAAGATTAGAATTATTACATTTGTTATTTGAGTATTTGGGTATGCTTTCCTTTGGAAATTGTCTAGGGTTGGTGTTTTCTTTGTGGGAAGATTATTTTAGGATTGATTTAATTTCCCTATTGTTTTCTTTCTTCTTTTTTTATATGATAGACTTTATTTTTTAGAGCAATTTTAGATTCAGAGCAAAACTGAGAGAAAAGCACCAAAAGTTCCCATGAACCCTCTGCCCCTACTGCCCTACACAGCCTCCCCACTATCAACATCCCTCACCAGAGGGGTACATTTGTTGCAATCAATGAGCCTGACATATCATTATCACCTAAAGTCCACAGTTTACAGTAGGGGTTACTCTTGGTGTTGTACATTTTACGGGTTTTGACAAGTATTTAAGGACACGTATCCACTATTTCAGTATCATACAGAATAGTCTCATTGATCCAAAATTCCTCTGTGTTCCACCTATTCATCCAGCCCTTCCCCTAACCCTAGGCAACCACTGAAATTTTTACTGTCACCATAGTTTTGGCTCTTCCAGAATGTCGTAGAGTTAGAATCATACAATCTGCAGCCTTTTCAGATTGTCTTCTCTCACTTTGTGATGTGAAATTAAGGTTCTGCCATGTTTTTTTATGGCTTGATAGTTCATTTCTTTTTAGTGTTGAGCAAAATTCCACTGCCTGGATGCAATACAGTTTATTTATCCATTCACCTACTGAGGAACATCTTGGCAATTATTAATAAAGCTGCTCTAAACATCTGCGTTCAAGTTTTTGTGTGAACATAAGCTTTTATCCCATTTAGGTAAATACCAAGAAAGATGATTGCTGGATTGCATAAGAATATATTTAGTTTTGTAAGGAACTGCCAAAGTCTTTTCCAAGGTAATTGTATCATTTTGCATTCTCTCAAGCAAAGAGTTCCTGTTGTTTGCATCCTGAGTAGCATTTGGTGGTGTCAGTAGTTTGGATTTTGACAATTCTAACAATGTTGTTTTCATTTGCAATTCCCTAATGACATATGATGTTGAGCATATTTTCATATACACATTTGCCACCTGTATATCTTTGGTGAGATCTTTTGCCCATTTTTTGATTAGGTTGTTTGTTTCCTTATTGTTGAATTTTAAGCTTTCTGTACATTTTGGATACCAGTCTTCTATCAGGTAAGTTTTGCAAATATTTTCTCCCAGTCGGTGGCTTGTGTTCTTGTCTTCTTGAAAATATTTTCTGCAAAGCAGGAGTTTTAAATGAAATCTGGTTTATCAATGATATCTTTCATGGATTGTGCCTTTGGTGTTTTGTCTGAAAAGTCACACTCAAGGGCCTCTCGATTTTCTGCTATGTTATCTTCTAGGAATTTTATAGTTTTGCATTTTACATTTATGTCTAGCATCCATTTTGAGTTATTTTTTGTGAAGGGTATAAGGTCTATGTCTAGATTAAATTTATTTATTTATTTATTATTATTATTTTTTAAAGATTTTATTGGGGAATTGGGGAAGGGGAACAGACAATTTGCTGTCTTTTTGTTCTTCAGTCTTGTTGTGGAGGACGTGGCTTCACTGGCCCATGTTGGTATGATCATTGCGCTCTTCCTGGGTGAGGCAACTGGTCACTGGTCATTGGTCGACCGCTCATGGCGGTTCACGGCAGCTCTCACTTGCTGCCGGCCGCTCAACGCTGGCTGCCAGCCACTCACATAGCTCATGGCAGCCCACTGCAGCCCAGCTGCAGCCTATGTCATCACTGGCGACTCACAGCAGCCCAGCTCCAGGTTGAGCTGTTGTTCATCATCTTAGCTGTGGAGGGCGCAGCATCACTGGCCCTCAATGTGGGATCCAAACCGCAGCCCTGCTGCTCAGAGCTGGCACTCCCAAGTGAGCTCTTAACCAGCTGAGACACTCAGCCGGCCCTCAATTTACTTTTTTATACATGGATATCTAATTGTTCTAACACCATTTTTTTCCATTTTCTTTAAACTTCAGCTGTATATTTAAATGGATGTTTGTTTAATTTTTTCTGTAATTTGTAGGTATTTTATAGTGGAAGGTTTTTCAGTGTATCTTTTCTATCATGATGCCAGAAAAGGAAGTTTCCTATAAGTGTTTGTTGAAATGAATAAGTCACAGGACTGGGAAAGTACACTGAAATTTGAGTCTGTTAGGGAAAAAAAAGAGGCGAATTAGTCAATTCAGCTGTTTGCTAATTTTGTATATCACTTGATTTCTAAGATTTCATCAGCTTATATTCTGTTTTACATAAAAGCACAGATATGACATGGTATTACTTAA
>NW_017732648.1:249836-259451 GCF_001890085.2 Hipposideros armiger
GGGTTTCCTCAGCAGCATCTCTGACATTTCCAGGGAAGCCTGTGCAGAGGTGGTAAAGGCTGTGCTGAAGCTGAGCAGCAATCAGGGTAATTTTCTTTTTTTTTCCTATTATCTTCTACCCCATCCTCTATATCCGGTGAGGATTTTTCTTCAACCACTATTTTCATCAAAACCCCATTTCAATTCCAAACCATTACCCAATCTTTAATCTCAGATACTTTCAATGAACTAGAAATGTTTTTCCTGGCAGGGATCATGACATCTTCAACTAGAGGAACAGGGAGAGTGATCAAATGCCATCTTTCCCGTTGAAGGCCATTTTATTCCAGGATGTTGTCTTTTGATTTTTAACCCATTCTAGAGATGGAGTTTAATCAAGCCAGCTGTGCTTTCACAGAACAAAGGATGACTGCATTAAGTATGGCAGCTCAAATGGTAATAAAACTCCTCTAGACATTTAAAGATTTAAGCTATTGCATACACAATTTTTATCTCCCCACAGAATTTGGTTTAGTTCACCTGAGTATCCATAGTAGTCATGAGGTAGGTTTCAGAAAACTTGTCTTTCAGGTATTAACTTGAGATTGAGACCCCTGTGGTATCATTTGCCCACAGAAGTCAGATATAACTAAACTCTACCTTCTAAGTAACAGAGATTAAATTACAGCTGAGGACCAAGGACAAGAAAAGGCAAAATACACTTATATGTATATACATTTATTATCAATTTTAATGATGTAAAGAATGTAGAGCACACAATTTGAAATAAAATAATAAATAATAATAAAAAGTAATAAAATATATGTATTCTATACGTTAAATTCCAAATAACCAATAAATTCTCAAAGAATGCTCTCACTGATTTTGGCTGAACTCTTATATCTGTAATTAACCTGTAGCTTTAATTAACAAAGGGATGTAGTTCTGATAGAAATGGTTATTCATATTTTCATATACATTAATGAATAAGAGGGAAGTGAAACAACAAAGACATATACTGGAACCTCATTCGTTCATCAATTATTATGATTGACTCTCTTGTTGAATTGGATAATAGTTTTAAAACCCTAGAAAAATAATTCTCAATTTTTGGTGCTATTAACAATATAACAGTTATGACACACTTTTAAGTTTAATCTGCATTGTTAACGTTTCTCCATTGCTTTCTTAAATCTAGACCAAGGGTTGTCAGATTAGAAAGTGATGACTTTTGAGTGTTTATTATCTATGTTTTTAACATAATTTATTCATTTTTTTTTAGATTGAGGAATTGGGGGAGGGGAACAGTATTGCGGTATTGGAAAGGGGACCAGCCAATTTGTTGTTCTTCAATCTTCATTGTGGAGGGCACCAGTCGTCATCTGGCTTCCCGTCGGCAGCTGTGACCTCTAAGCTCAAAGTGCTGTGTTCAATCTTAGTTGCAGGTGGGCATAGCCACTATCCCTTGCGGGAGTCAAACCAGCAGCCTTGTTATTAAGAGCGCACACTCTATCCACTGAGCCATCTGGGCAGCAGCTCAGCTCAAGGTGCCCAGTTCAGTCTTAGTTGCAGGCAGACGTACCCCACCATCGAACAGGCAATCTTGTTGTTAGGAGCATGTGCTCTCACCAGCTGAGCCATCCTGACACCTATTGGCAGCTCAGTGGCAGCTCAGGTCGTGCGCAGTGTCACTGACCCATGTGGGAATCAAACCAGCAGCCCTATTGCTCAGAGCTTGCACTCTTAAGCTAATCTTAACCAACTGAGCCACTCGGCAGGCCCCAATTTATTCAATTTTAAGTTTATATAATTCACTCAGGTTTAACAGCTGACTTGCAAAATTCCTCAATATTTTATAATTGGCTGGCTGTCAGAATCTGGCATGGATGGCTCCAGCACATCATTAAAAATAGTGCATGAGGAACTGCTGGTGCACAGGGGAGCAGTGACTAGTTTTGTGGGTATGCTCTACATTTGTCTGGCTAGTGATTGGGAATGACTACATAATGGCGGGGGTGGTATAGAGTGGAGAATGAGTTGGAGTTTGACTGAACAAATCATTTTTATAAACATTTACTGAGTGCCTGTGATGTTGGCTCAGGGCTGGAGATACAGAGATGAGGAAGACACAACAAGCCTTGTCCATGGAGTTCTCAACCAGTGGAGAAGGTATTCATTCAGACAGTAGTTAATCAATAATTTCTTGCTCTCCTACTGTGATCCTCATAACATGGATTTAATAGTCAAGATATCACAAACAAATAATTTTGATGAAAGTCTTAAATGACACAATAGCAATATATTTTTCAAAATGTTACAGGAACAGAGAAGGAAGGGATTAATCCTGTCTGGAAGGAGTGGGACGAGCTTTCAT
Source organism: Hipposideros armiger (assembly GCF_001890085.2). Lineage (NCBI taxonomy): Eukaryota > Metazoa > Chordata > Mammalia > Chiroptera > Hipposideridae > Hipposideros > Hipposideros armiger. The sequence continues at coordinate 252,190 of NW_017732648.1, forward strand.
AGAACTCTTTAGGGTACATTCCGCATTTGCATTGACACTATTTCTTTCTAAATTAGTTGTGTCACTACCTCTGAAAACCCTATGGGCTTCTTTTCTTTCATGCCTTTCATGTTTATTTGACCTGGATTTTCTTACCTTGTTTGCCTATCCAAATCCCAACCACCTATTAAGATTCAGTTCAAATCTCACCTCCTTCTAGAAGCTTTCACTGACCTCCTTCCAGGCCATGGTTCTACCTGCCCATTCTGAGCTCCTGTTGCATTTACTGACTGTGAATGCGACAGGAGCTCATTTTAAAAAAAAATTATTAACTATGTGCAACAACATAAGTTGGAATGAACACACCACAACCACAATTGACAGGCAAGTTAGTTCATTTCATAGTTATAGGGCCGAGTTACATGAAACTGATTGAATAAAAAGGCTTGTAGCTGAATAGAATAAAAGACTGAAAAAAAAAAGGCTTGTAAATTTTTGCAAAGTCATGGACTCTGTTTTAGTAAATATAAGTGTTTGATAGAATACGAACCAAAATGTCAAGATATGAAGTATTTTTTTTATAAAACAGTTTGAGTCCAGAAGAAACCCAGGTAGTATAGTGAAAACAAGATAGGCCTTACCTTCAGATGGATGTGGATTCAAATTCCTGCCCAGTCATTTCTTAGTGTATGACTTTGGATGAGTTATTTAACCTTTTTGAGACATTTTCTTTTACCCGGAAGTGGGGAATAGTACATCAATCTCACATGACTATTGTGAGGATTACTAGAAATCCTTGAGATTATAGACTAAATGCCATTTTTTTGTCCTTAGCTTGGCACTAAGTTGGCTTGCAATATATATTTGTAAAAGAATGAGTCAGCTCTGTTACTGCTGTGAAATCACTTAGAAATATCACTCCTTCTCATTGCAATGAAATAGATCCATGGATATTTTCTCCATCCATATGACCAAAATAACAACTTACATTGATAACTTATGAAGGGGGAAAAAAAACAAAACCTAATGTAAATAAATGGAGAAGTAAAATTAAGCACTCAGTGAATTGGTTAGCATGACTCAGCTCCTTCCCGTGGTCACTTGCTTTAGATACATCTGTATTGTTTCCTCAAGTCTCAGTATTCTTCACTTTCCCAATCAGTGGAGATCCTGTCCTTCCCAAGATATTTATGCCTGCAGAATTTCCTCGTGCTAGGCCAATCGAAATTGCCTGTGGTGAGGGATAAGGGAAAGGGTATGTCATAGGCCCACAGTATTCTCTTCTATGATGGGGCTTTCTAGAATTGGTATGTACATCAGAAACACAGAGATGTGCCAAGATCAGTCATTCTAAGGAATGAAACTTGATATATACTCCTGCTTCGTATCTTTGCATTGGCATCAACTTTTAAAAGCTGGCAACAATTTACTGATTCAGGGCTAAGATGAAGCCACTATACCGTGTGTGGTAGGCAGAATAATGCACCCCCCCCCACCGAAAAAAAAGTGTCCACATCCTATCCCCAGAACCTGCAAATATGTTACTTTTAATGGCAAAAGGGACTTTGCAGATGTGATAAAGTTAAGGATTGTAACATAGGGATTATCCTGGATATCTAGGTGAGCCCTGTGTAATCACAACAACCCTTAAAAGGTGAAAGGGAGTGGCAGAAGAGCCGGAGAAGATATAAAGATGGAAGTAGAGGTCGGAGTTATGTGATTGCTAGTTTTGAAGATGAAAGATGGGGCAACAAGCCAAGGAATATAAGTAGCCTCTAGAAAGTGGAAAAGGCAAAGAAACAGATTCTTTCCTAAAGCCTCCAGAAAGAATACAACCTTACCTAAACCTTGATTTTAGCCCAGTGTGACCCATTTGGGATTCCTAATTTATAGAACTGTAAGGTAATAAATTTGTGTTGTTTATAAACCACTAAGTTTGTAGTAACTTGTTACAGCAACCATAGGAAAGCAATAAACCATACTTTTCTCTTACCCAGTGAATTATAATGACTGACCTACAAAGCCCCACCTTCATGCCTTATATTCTGGGGTCTCTGTCTGAGCTTACCTCTCTGTACAGACTCTCTTTAACAGTCTGAGCACTATTTATTTCTTCTCATCAAATTAGTACCATTACTATCCCTATAAAACCCCAAAAACACAATATGTAAACACACCACACACACACACACACACACACACACACACACACACCATTCCAGAATAGTCAGTTTCCTTCTCTCCACACATCCAAATAACCAAATTCTTCCAGTTCTTCTAGCCTCCTATTTCTTCCAGAAACACTTCCCTGACTATTTTACCCTCATTGACCTCTTCTGTTACTGAACATTTATCACCAATTTTATGCAGTTTGATATTTGATAACTAAATAGATGTGAAAAGGTTAGGACATATGCCTTATTTTTCTCTTACAACTCCTTTGCTACAGAGCTGGATAAATAGTCAAACTCAAAAAATACTGACTGCCTTAATCAGTCTCTGAATGTGTGAGCTGTCAAACTTTGGTCTTGGGTTCCTTGTCAAACCTCAGATCCTATTAAATTGCTACAATTTCCTAGTGTCATAAAACTAAGTATTGTGGTTCCTAAATATATCAGATCACAAAACTAGTGTCTTATTTCTAAAGAACTTTAATTCTTGTGCATAATTCTGAGTGGTTGCCCAAGCTGTGAGTTTCTGGCTAGTGACAGACCTATACCCAACAAGGCTGTGGAGTTAGTTGCTCGATACCGTGAAAAGTCCAAAGTCATGCACCAATTCAGACTGTCATCAAAAATATTTGCTCTCTGTTCTGTCTAAATTGATTGCATCAGCTTTGTTATCTCTCTAAAATTGACGGGCAATCCTAGTCTGGTTTAGTGTTGACTTGCAAAATAGTACCAACTAGTTTTGCTGCTGTAAGTAGCAACTTCCTTATTTGGAATGATGTCCTGAATATGCTTGCACAGCTGGATCTCTCTCTCTTTCATTGAAGAAAAATATGTTTTGTATCCTTTCCATCTCTTTGAAATCCCCCTTTTACAAATGTGAGACATGAACCTAATATTTTACTATTCATAGATAAATCTTGGTATTAGCTTTATTTTTCAACAGAGTAAAAAAAAATGAAGTGGAGTGAATGGCAACACTCTCCTTGCTGACTACACTAAAATGATTATACAAACCACTTCCTCAATATGACGGACAGAGCCTTTTTGCCCAACTTTTTCTATCACCATTTGGGATCCTACTGTCTCTGAAAAATGAAATGACTGTAGAAATTTGCCTCTTATGATGGAACAAAACTGTCCAGCTCTGGCCTGATTAGATCACTCATATTCAAAAAGCATATACAAGGGAAGAAAGATCTTATTATAATTAATTAAAATAATTCTGACCTCTTTGGAAGGCAACAAATGTTGTATTTGATTTAAAACAAACACCGTGTTTAAGAAAAAGGGGGAAGAAAGCAACTGAGAAAATGAGTTCAGCTATGTAGAGATGAGATGACTCAAAGGCAGCCCCATCTCACAAGGCCCATTTACTCACCAACAGAGGGAGAGCAGAGAGAGTGTGTCCATGTCATTGGATTTGATGATGGAAGTGAGGTATAGAGTGAAGAAATAAAATGAAGTCACCATAGGCAAGCTACTAAATTAGTAAAATCGAATAGGTTAAAGTATGAGGAAACAATTTTATTCTTGTTTTAACTATCTTGGGAACTTAAATGTTTGAACTTTCCAGTCCTGCAGCAATGACTGATTAGCCTCTGAAGGACTAAGGAAAGAATGTTCTAGTATCCAGACCAATTGACGTTCATTATCCAGACCAGAGGTCATCAAGAGGATTACTATCTCAGACCAATTCAGAAGTTAAGAATGTAGAACTGTTTCTTCTCAAGGTGTGTGCTTTTTGCTCTAAATACCCTCAGCTTTTCTTTCTTCTTTGCAATATGTTGCATATTGCCTCATTGTATGTCGAGTTTGTAAATCCTAAAAGCCATGAATAAATGTTTATCATTTATTTCTAGCCAAAGCCTCCTGATTTCATTTATGCTAAATCAACATTTATGATGTCAGTATTATTGGAACCAAAGAACACTCCACTTACATTCCAGAGCTGCCATTGGATTTGAGCAAGGTTCTCTCTTGAGCCCTCTATGCTCTATTGTCTCCGTGATGGCTCTGGTTCCAACGGTAAATTCTCCAACCTGAACCTCCCTCCTTGGTTGAAGGTCAGAGCTTTTATTCTTGAATCTTCTGATACTGGTTTTTGTAATGGGGTGTCCACTGTCTAAATCTGCTACAAAAGGACAACCCTCATTCTGGAATGCCAGCTGGATTTATGGTGCTTCCACTGCTAAGTAATTTTAGCATATTGATAGCATATCAAATGGGCCTGATTAGTTTAACTTTCCCTTTTTTACAAAAGATAGATTTCCTTTGAAATGTTTCAGAGATCAAATGTTTTAAAACAACTGGCCAAATAGGATCATAGGTCACCGTGAAACAATACTTAGTTAACCATTTAATCATGGTGATGATGAAAGGCTTCTCAGAAAAAGACAGAAAGTTAGTTGTAAGTGAAATTTAGCTCTTTTAGTATTAAGAAGACTTGGTTCACCTAAGTAATGGAAGATTTGAAAATACAGAGTACAAGAAATAATTCTAATAAACACAAAATGTTTGCTTTTTCTTTATAATCTCTTATTATGAGCATACCAATAGTACAGGAAAACTTTGTCCTTTTAAACAAGAAAGAAAGAACCAAATTCTAATTTTGCCAACAGTATACAAGTGTTTGCTTTTCTCTACATTCTCGCCAACACTTGTTATTTCTTGTCTTTTTTATAATAGCCATTCTAACAGGTGTGAGGTGATATCTCACTGGTTTTGATCTGCATTTCCCTGATGATTTTTAATGTTGAGTACCTTTTCATATACCTGTTGGCCATTTATATGTTTTCTTTGGAAATACGTCTATTCAGATCCTAAATTCATTTTTTAATTAGATTTCTGGTTTTTTGTTGTTGTTGAGTTGTGTGAGTTCTTTATGTATTTTAGTTATTAATCCCTTATAAGATATATGATTTGCAACTACTATTTCCTCCCATTCTGTAGGTTGCCTTATCATTTTGTTGGTTGTTTCCATTGCTGTGCAGAACCTTTTTAGTTTGAGGTAGTCCCACTTGTTTATTTTTACTTTTGTTGCCTTTGCTTTTTGTGTCAAATCCAAAAATCATTGCCAAGTCTGATATCAAAGAGCTTACCACCAATATTTATTTTAGGAGATTCATGGTTTCAGTTCTTATTTTCAAGTCTTTAATCGATTTTGAGTTAATTTTTGTGTATGGTGTGAATTAGTGATCTAGTTTCATATTTTTTCATGTGGCTGTCCAGTTTTCCCAATACCATTTATAAAAAGGATTGTCCTTTCCCCATTGTATATTCTTGGTTCCTTTGTCATAAATGAATTGGCCACATATGCCTGGGTTTATTTCTGGGCTTTCTATTTTGTTCTATTGACCTATATGTCTGTTTTTATTCCAATGCCATCCTGTTTTAATTACTATAGCTTTGTAATATAATTTGAAATCAGGGCGCATGATGCTTCCAGCTTTGTTCTTTTGCAAGATTGTCTTGGCTATTCAGGGTTTATTTGTGGTTTCATACAAATTTCAGGATTATTTGTTTTATTTCTGTGAAAAATTCCATTGGAATTCTGATAAGGATTGCATGAATCTGTAGGATTTTTTTGGTATGGACATTTTAATAATATTAATTCTTCCAATACATGAGCACAGAATATCTTTCCAATTATTTGCATCTTCTTCAATTTCATCAATGTCGTATAGTTTTCAGTGGGTTTGATTTTAAATGCTCTAGCAAAAGAAAAAACTGTTTGATGGAGGAATAGATAAAATAAAACATCAGAAAGTTGATAAATTTTGGATCTTGGTGATGAATACATTAAGATTCATTTTACTATTCTCTCTGCTTTTGGGAATATCTGAACTTTTCTGTGATTAACAATGTTTTCAATGATTTAAAAAAAGTTTTATAAAAGTTTCTCTACTTTCACTTCCTCGTTTCTGAAGTTTTTCTTTCTCAGAGCTTAGTCCTGGATTTGCCTTTTTTTTTCTTTTTTGTTTTAATCAGTCTACATTTTGTGCCTTGGCAATTTCAATTATTATTTTATTTTTTTTAAAGATTTTTATTGGGGAATTGGAACAGTGCTGGGGAATTGGGGTAACGGGAACAGACAAGTTGCTGTCGTGTTCTTTAGTCTAGTTGTGGAGGTCGTTGCTTCACTGGCCCATGTTGGTATTATCATTGCGCTCTTCCTGGGCGAAGCAGATCAGTCTCGTCTTCTGGACGGCCGCTCATGGCAGCTGCTGGCAGCTCACGGTAGCCCATGGCAACCCACTGCAGCAGGGGTTGCAGCTCAAGTCACAGCAGCCCAGCTCCAGGTTGAGCTGTTGTTCAGCATCTTAGCTGTAGAGGGCAGTGTCACTGGCCCTCATATGTGGGGTCTGAACTGGGGCCCTCTGGCGTCCCAAGCCAGCTCCTAACCAATTCGCCACTCAGCCGGCCCAAGGCAATTTCAATTATATTCACAGATTCTACCATCAGTTCAATACTTACCTGGGTTATTCTGTTTTCAAGTTTTCTCTCCCTGTTTTCAATCTATCTAGTTTCTTTTCTGTAGTCAAAATAATTTTTTTCTAAGATGCAAATTATATTCATGCATTTATTTCATCAGAAATATTAATCTGATATGTTGTATTGTACACCTGAAACTAATAAAAAATTAATCAAAATAAATTAAACATATTTTATAATCAATAATGCAAAATTTTTAGGGAGCCAGATGGACTCATGTCTTGCTAGGGAGACCACTTAATAGTTGGTGTAGAGGCCTGACCACTGCACTATATTTCTGAAGCTGATGTTGAATAATAATGTATGTCAGCTATAATTCTATGTACATATAGTCACGGGACGTGGAGTAGAGTGTGGGAATGGAGTCAATGGAAATGTAATAGATAAGCATGATAATGGGGGTGGGAGGGCAGTAGATGGGGGAGGGGAGTTGTTTCTGTGCAAAGGGTGAAAAGGATAAATATTGCATTGTTCTGTACACCTGAAACTAACAATAAAAAACAAACAAACAAACAAATTAAACATTTTTTTTAAAGATTTTTATTGGGGAATTGAGGGAAGGGGAACAGACAAGTTGCTATCCTTTTGTTCTTCAGTCTAGTTGTGGAGGATGTTGCTTCA
>NW_017732648.1:259601-273179 GCF_001890085.2 Hipposideros armiger
CCATTGCCGGCGACTCATGGCAGCCCAGCTCCAGGTTGAGCTGTTGTTCAGCATCTTAGCTGTGGAGGGCAGTGTCACTGGCCCTCTATGTGGGATCCAAACCAGGGCCCTCTGGCATCCCAAGCCAGCTCTTAACCAATGCACCACTCAGCCGCCCCTAAACATATTTTAAAATAGGGTATTGACCTAGATTGCCAAGATGTATTACTATGTGGAAAAAATTACAATAAAATATGTATAATCTGAGTAAAGAAATATTGATCTGAATGTACAGTCATAGTCATCTAGAGTCCATATTATTTAGGTTTAACTTTCCATCCTCCAAATCACATTATAAGGTAATACACACATACCAGCTCCTGGAATACATAATCTTGCTAGTTATATCATTTGATTGGACTCTTTCCAGCTTTCTGGACACTATAATTGTTTCTTTGGATAAAATATTTTTTTTGGATCCCAGGGATTCTCTATTATTCCCAATTGTTATTCTTCTCAAACAAAAAATCATCCCAAATTCTTTCAATAATTTTTCCTGACTCATTTTCCTTTTCCTTGAACTCCAGACATTTGAGTTCTTTTGACCTTCACTTCCATTGTTTTCTGTCCTAGACAAAACAAAAACAAAAACAAAAACAAAAAACCCCAGCAAAACAAAAAACAAAAAAAGTTTTAAAACCTTGGAGATTAATAGATTTTTTTTGACGGAAGTCATTAAAAATTATTTTCTTTCAGACTTTTTATTCCCAAGTCCAGAAATGTTTAAATTATGCTATTATGCTACTGTATGTTTGATTAGCAATGTTTACTTATCTGTCTTCCCCACTGAACAAATCAATTTCCTTGAGGACAGGAGATGGACTTTTACCTCCTTATCCCTAGGGCCTAGCACATTTCCTGACACAGAGTAGGAGGAGATAATTGAATGAATGAATTCCATAAACATTCGTTAGAGATCTACGTGTTAGATTTGTAAAAAAAAAAAAAAAAAGGTGAAATAAATTAGTGAAAAAAGTGGTGAACTTTACTATGGGCACATTAGGGTTTTGTAAAATTCCAGTACTTATTTACCAGAATGCCTTTGTTTGCATTATCCCTTAATGCTTGGATTTTTATTCTGACAGCTTCTCTCCAAATACTCATTTCTTCAGTGCTCAGCTCACATGGACATTGATAATTCCTTGATCTCTCCAATTATAGGTGATTTCTCTCCCTTCTTTGAAGTCGTATTGCTCCTCGTACTACTTTTGCGATAATTACCAATATATCAATGAATCTAATGTACTGCCCTGGAGTCCCGCATCAGTGAACTCATTTTATTATAAACTCAAGATTCTGAACTTCTTGTATAGCATAGAAACCTATTTAATTTAAATTTTTATTGTGTGTCTCCCCAAACACAATGCTTTGACCTAGATTAGTGAAGACTAGATGTTTGCTAAAAAAGTATCATCTAGTTAAATTTGTTTTGTTACCCAACTGCACCTTAGGCAATTACACCTATAATATTGCTTCCAGAGGAAAAGCAGTGTTGAATTTGAGGAGGGCCTAAGTTTTCCCTTACGCTTTCATTTTCTGGAGATAATAATATATGTTACATAGGTTTCTATATCCCTTTAAAAGTCTGTTTTATTTCCTTGGGTATGACTCCGTCAGAGATCCATTAACCAAAATTTTACACTCCAATTTGGAAATTTAGGTAATGTCTATTTAATGCTTGGTGGTATAGACAAAGACTGAGTTTCTGACAGGTAGCTGAATATCTTCCAACATGCCTTCCAAACTCTGGTTGAGTTTTCTAATGTTCATATCGATGTTTGGTACAGGCACAGGGTTGGTGGACAGACCTAACTTTACTCTTTTTCTTCCATGAAGCTTTTACCTGGCTACTGCAAGCTAGAATGATAACTTTGGGGGATGGGAGACAATACATAGATTAAGAGCACACATTCTGGAGTTAGACAGGCTGAGGTTCAATTTTCTCTACCACTTACTTAGTAGCCGTGTGACCATTAGCAAATTATAAATATCTTTCTGTTTCAATTTTCACATCCCTAAAATAGAAATAACCTAGTACTCACTTCATGCAGTTTGGGTAATGATTTAGACAATTTATATAAAAAGGATCAGACAGTACTTGGCACTGCGTAATTACCCAATAATTATTAGACATTATCTTAGTCAATGTCAAGTAGAGGGTTAAAAATGAAAGTTTACTGAATGTCTTTCACATTCTAGTGACTGCACCAGACACATGCATAGATTACTTCATTTGAATTTTTATTACCAGAGAAAAAATTGTTTTCATTTCCTGTAGGTTTTCATAAAAGTTATCTTCTTGGGGAACTTAAAAATTCTATATTATTGAAATTACATTTCTTTTGAGATTAACTTCTTTTAATTAAATTTGTTGGAGTGACAATGGCTAGTAAAATTACATAGTTCACGTGTACAATTCTATAATGCATCATCTATATATCACATTGTGTGCTCACCACCCAGAGTCAGTTCTCCTTCCATCACCATATATTTGACAAGGCTATCATTTAAAATCAAAGGACAAGCCAAATTAGATGAATAAGTTTCCAGGAAACTATTCAGGACCCCCTTTGTCCCTGGGACCAGACCAGGGGTTTCCTATCCCAATTACGGAAAGTTTCTGTTCAGGGCCTGTTTCAGGGAGGGAGTCATGCTCCGGCCAAGCAACACCTGCAATGGATGCGGTCAGGTGCCAACAATGACTGCTTGTTTTGCGGTAGCTGTTTGTTCTGGCTTCTGTAAACCTGTTTGCAATAACGGTTTATTCTTGCTTCTGTAAACCTGCTTCTGCTTAAGCTAAAGCATATATAAACTCTCACCGGCCAAGGCCCGGGGCTGTTCTCCTCTTGCAGAGTGAGACGGACGCCGGGCCTGGCTCAATAAAACCTTCGGAATGAAATCTCTGTCTCTTAGGTCTTTATTAATGAGCAAGGACCTAACAAAAGTAGTTATAGGGATGTAGAGTATAGCATAAGGAATATAGTCAATAATCTTGTAACAACTGTGTATGGTGTCAGATGGGTACTAGATTAATTGGGGAATGGGGGGCAGGATGAAAAATGTGAAGGGGTTAAGAAGCACAAATTGGTAGTTACTAAATAGTCATGGTGATGTAAAGCATAGGAAATATAGTCAATGGTATGATAATAACTATGTATATGTATAGTGCTAGGTGGGTACTAAACTAGTTGGGGGATCACTTCTTAAATTATATAAACTTCTAACCACCATGCTGTACACCTGAAATTAATATAAAATAAAGTTGCATTTCAACTGTAATTGAAAAATTAATAAAGGGGGAAAAGGTGAAGGAGAATAAGCAGTTCAAATTTTCAGTTATAAAACAAATAAGATATGGAGATGTAATATACAGCACAAGGAATATAGTCAATAATATTGTGATAGCATGGCACAGTTTCACATGGTTCCTGGACTTATCATAGTGACCATTTCTTTAGGTATATAAATGTTGAGTAACTATGATGTACCCCTGAAAATAATATAATATTGTATGTTATGTATACTTTTAATAAAATCATTAAAAAATAAATTTAGGTGTTACAGGTTAAGGTTAAACTAAGGTTTGCATGAATCCTTCCACTTAGCAATCTTTCTCATGGGATACTTGGTAGCTAAATTAAATAAAGGTCTACTGTATTTATTGCTTGGTGAGCATATTCTCTACAATTATGTGAATACATATTTTAAGCTTTATTTTACAGAAAAGGAAGTGAGGCCCAGAGAAGGAAATAGGGTGATTGTTAAGATCAAACTTTCCACTGCACCTTACTCCTACAAATTAAATTTAATCTTTTTTCGAATTCCAGCTACCACTGAAACCTTATAAACCTTATATTAGAATCAATCCTCTTACTGCCCCAGGCTGAATATATACTGTCATGAATAGTTATACTTTTCTTGCTTTCTGTTTCCTGGTCACTACGGTCTAACATTTGCAAGCCCACAGTCTAGTAAAACATTCTAATAGCCTATATTAAAATAACAACTGTGATATCATTTTTCCCTAATAAGCTTGAGAATACAAGGCATGTTTAATTTATCTGTATCCTTAGTTTCTAACATATTGAAATGGTTTCTGAATAAACAAAACAGGAAAACATAACTGCTCCTTAATGGAAGATGCCTGATTTACTGCCATTAGCAATTTCATATACTCACTTGGTTCATCAGCATTTAATTGTTTTCCTCAGGAGTCAAAATTATCTAAACTCTATGTGCCACATTTCCCCAAGCAAAGATACTCATTGGATTACTGAGTATACTAGAATTCAATTTACCTTTTTTAAAAAAGATATAGTTGGCATATAACACTACATTAGTTTCAGGTGTAGAACATAATTATTCAATATTTGTATATATTGCAAAATGATGACCACAATGTCTAGTTAACATCCATCACCATATATATATATATATATATATATATATATATAAATATATATATATATATATATAATATATATAATTTATATAGTTACAATTTTTTTCCTTGTGATGAGAACTTTTAAGATCCACTCTCTTAGCAACTTTCAAATATAGAATGCAGTATTATTAATTATAATCACCATGCTGTACATTACATGCCCAGGACTTATTGATTTTATAAACTTTTGAACAACGAAATAAACAAAAAGTGTGCGTGTGTGTGCGTGTGCGTGTAGAGGAAAGAGAGAGGGAGGAGAGAGAGAGAAAGAGGAAATGTGGTAAAATGTTAACAATTGCTGAATCTAGGTGAAGCACATATGGGAATATATTTTGTATTTTTGAAGCTTAAAAAAATTTAAAGTTGGTAGAAACATGCAAGGGTCTGGAATTTGATTTCCTTAGAAGTACTTGACTCTTTGCGAAGTTTCAAGTGCCCCCAGAGATACGCAGTGGCTTTCCCATCCACACTTCTGACTCCTTTCCTTTTGTTTTTCTAAGACCCTGTAAACTTAGCTATTTCTTCTTGCTCCCAGAATTTACTTTTGGCTTATGCAGATGTGTGCAGATCCAAGTTCCTGGAGAAATATCTCAATTATCAAGAATATCTAGACTAGAGAGGATGGAGGAATGGTGTCTAGGAAGCAGGGCAGTTTGCTCGTGGAAACATGTTACCAAAAAGTGGGTGGAGGCATCTAGTAAGTGAGTTTGAATCTAAAGGACCAGCTTTAACAAAAAGGCAGAGAAGGTGGATTCCTGATCTCTACTTTCTAGACATTTCCTCCTTTCCATTTTAGCATGATCAAATATTGTCACTTTATTTATTTTTATTTCACTGCACTTTTACCGAACCCCTTCCACGTCAGGCAACATATTGTATATACGAGTGTGAAAATGAATGAGATGGTCCCCGTCCTCAAGTCATAATCTCACCTATTCTGAGTTCCTTATCACAGTGGAATGAGAAAAATAAGACTTCTTGAGTTGACCTTTCGAAGTCATGTGGAAACCAGTGAAAATTAACTCTAAGGAGTGATTCCAATGGCATCATTTGAGGTACTGGTATGTGGAAATTGAGGCTGCTTAGATCAGGGGTCAGGGAGTTTCTCATCACACCGTAGCTAGAGGCCCTCTGTCTATACATTGAGATCAGGAAAAGAACACTAGGCAAAGCTAACAAAACCCAGTGTCCTGATAATCAGGATAAGGGAGAGACGGAAAACTCTGAGAGGGAAAGTATCTCTTTGAAGAACACAAGGAAGTTCCATCTAAGGAAAATTCTTCAAAACAAAAGACCAGGTGAGTAGTTCAGGGCCTGTTGCGAAGGTGGTAATGAGCTGCGTAGGCCGGCTGCTAGGGAAGGCAGCCTACAGAATTCCTCTCTTATCATTCTGTATTTTAGTCATCTTGGGTACTAATTCATTTCTTCCCAGGAATTAATACATTAGACTGAAAAGGAGTGTATCTTTTCCATAGTTTTCACAATATGCCTTAAGGGGCTTTGAGCGAAACTTTCCAAACGCTGATTTAATTATGAATCAATGGTGCTTATGATGAAAAGATAGGATCTTTAGGTGCAACTATTTTCACAGTATAAATTTATGACATTGAGAAAATCTTCAGATTGAATTAGTCAATCCAGACCTAAGTTGAAAACCTTCTGGCTATTTTAGATTTTGTTTTGTTCCCCAGTGATATTTTCATCACCATGATTCAATCTTGATTTGTATAAATTCTTGTGGTCAGGTCTCCCTTCCTGATATACTCCCTGCTCCTTCAATCTTATTAGATCATTTGTGTTGTTTTCAGGACTATAAAAATCGAGCAGTTTTATGATATAAGTGGTAAATTCAATGTTTGTGTCAGAGATTGTTGTTGTTGTTATATGGGAGGGAAGTGTTCCAAATAATGAGGGAGAGTATTTCATATATCTTTGGTATATAAGTTAGCTTTGTTTGTTTCTCTGTTGTGTTACAATATTGCCATTCTTACAATATTGTTGGAGATATATTAACACATTTGATGAAAATTACAGGATGTCCTGCAATTGTTAAATTCACTAGGCCTATTTTAGCTAAAGGACCTCTTTACTCTTCTTGAAGTCCCCTTTTTCATTGTGTGAACATATGCAAACTAGAGGAATGAATTGAGGCAATGATTTAGTAATGCTAGTAAGAAAGTTACTGACCAAATGCATGGAAAATTATAGCAAAAGCAGCTTGAATTCACCCTTCATTTTGCTTAGGTTGTGGCAGCTGATAACAAAACAATGAGACACCACTCAAGAGGACAATTTATCTTATGATTCAGTGGCAACAAATGGCCTTCAGTTAATAATATCAAATAGCAAGCCAGGTCCTGTTTCATGTAATCACCTGTACTATTACTATAATTGTTTTCTACTTTGGTTCAACTACAAAACCACTCTCAGATAAAAATCAGTCACCCACAGAAGGAAGGTTTTTCATGAATGTAATTTTCACCTTGTACTGTCTGCTCACACTTCGCTGCTGACTCTCTTCTTCGATAGCTGAGGGTCCTTCCTGAGACGTTACTTCTTGGCACTTCCTGCCTGCCCTATGCTCAGGCTGAATGTAAGATGAATGAATATTCCTGGGTAAAGAGCTTCAGGAAGCCATTGCCCTGAATAAAACTGTCTACAGGTGTCTTTCATGGTGAACAGTATACATATAGCATCTGCTATAGGGTCCCTGGCCTTGGAGATTGAGAAACACAGGCTGTCCATTATTCTAGGCCTGTAAGGTCCAACCTTGAGAATTAAGTGTCATCATGGCTGTGCCTCTTGGGAAGAAAATCTGATAGCACTTCAAATGTTGTTGGTGATATGTATAGTAACTGGGACTTGTATGCCAGGCTGCTGACCACACATCCACAGGAAGGAAAAAGACTTTTATGTAATTATTCAGACTTCCGCAAAGAAATATACCACAAAATGTTGTGAAGTACAATTTGGGAAATCAGACCCAGCTGGGACTTGAAATGATCAAGTGACTGTTTCACCCTCCATGTTCCTATTGATTTCATTATGAATAAAAATACTTCAAGTAGAAGAAGAGAGAAAAGATGAAGCAATGGTAGGGAACAAGACCAAAAAGGGAAGTCAGGTTCAGAGATGCCTATTTCATATAAGTGTGACTCAGCTCCTCGAGATAGAGCCCTACAAACACGGTTCTCGGGAGGGGGATGAAGACCTCACTTTTGGCCACAGATGCCCCCAAATAAGTTGGAGCTTATGTCTTCTAATTTGCTTCCAAATTTAAAGAGACAAAAATGAACAGTGTCATCTCCAGCACGCAGTACAACCTACTATGTTTGGTGCGGAAACAGGAGACAGTTAAAAAAAAAAAGTGAAAACACTCTATGAGGTAGAAACACTTACCCAACTGTTTTGATTGTGTTGTGGCAGGTTGTACATGTGAAGGAAACTATTTTGTCCCTTAAAAAGGGATGAAATGCTGCAGGGGGCTTGAGTGATGGGCTGCTGCAGCCCCGCAAGACAGAGAAAGCTTGGAGGGAAGATTTGAGGTGGGAAGGCCATCACTAAATGTTGCTTCTTCCCAGATAAGAGGGTCAGTGACAGAGGGCACGGCTTTGGCTTTCAAGGTTCAAATATGGCAGAAGAAATTCAACCTGCCTTTTGGTCACCTGGGAACCAATTCTGCTACAATTGGGGTAATAAAACTTCTTATTCCCCAGCCTCCCAGGGACCATCTGAACACGCACTGGTGCTGCCAGCCCCTTGCATGGCTAAGTTAGAAAGGTGGTGATCCACTCTAGGAAGCTGAGGAGATACTGTTCCCACATCCAAGGCACCAGGCTGAGAAATAAAACAAGCACTCCAAATGTTTTGCAGGTATAGAAGCCCCAGAATACTTCTGAGCTTTAAATTAGTAATTATTTTCACAGATGGGTACCCTAGGAGCTTTTATGTTCTCAGGATGCCCCAAATTTATGGTTGACAGTCTTTTTCCCAAATGTGTCTCATGTTTGAGGAATCGCCAACACTGCCTGAGCTGAAATAGCTGAATTATGCAAGAGGATGAGTGGAGTAGACTCTCAAGCTGAAAGGTAGTTTTCTGTCAACCAGGTTCTTTCTCTTTGCATAATTCATAAAAATCACCTTTCATAGGGTTCAGGTAAAAAGGAGAATCAGGAGCATCAGTATGAAAAACCAGTTGGTATTGCTGTTGGGATCATGCTCTGTGTGTTCTTTTAGACAATAAAATTAGAAATTAGCCTACCGATTTGTACGGGTGACAAAAAGTTCTCTCCGGATATGTTTAGCTACTTTTATAAATAACCCCAAATCCACCTTTAAAAAGTATATCTAAATGATCTGTATTAAGTTGGAAAACCATTTGCTCCTTTCTTGATAATTGAGGTGAAAGGCCACGCTGTCTTGATTAAACAAAAAAAAATATTCTTGGTATAGAGGAAGTCGTGCTAAGAAAATGTTTTGTTCTGCCTTTTTCAGCCCAGTGTCCCTAGAACTGGAGAACTGAAGGTCCTGTAATCAGGAAGCTAAATATTAAATGAATTGTACTAATATGTGAACCCAAATGTAGGCAGTAGAAGAGTTAGATTCTTAAAAACATAATCATATGGTCTGTCGGCTTCATAACATTCTTCAGTTCTTAACTGGCTCATCTGATCTGACAAAATTTAAGCATTGCTTGTCCTTTCTGTCCTAACTACACCAGATGCCAAATAGTACCACTTAGCATCCATCCTTATCATCTCCACATGTTTAATTCTCACTTTCCAGAAGGCCTAGTCTCACCCCTCAAATTCTGCCACAACTTCTAGACCCAGTTTAGTTTCATTTCCTCTACAAAGCTGTCTTCCTTAACTTCTTAGTCTTACGTTTATCTTGCCCCTTCTTGATTACTCAAAGATATCTCTTCTTGATTTCTTCAGCAATTGCCTTAGCCATTAATTCTTTTTTTTTTGAGGGAGGATGTCCCATATGATTTTATAGTTGTGTCATGGATATGTATATCTCATGACGCTCACTTTGGGTTATACATTCCAAGAAAGCAGAAACCAGATCATGTCTTTTTCTGCAAGCTTCAAGGTACTCAGCATTTTCATTTACTTGCTCACTTCTGCATTCAATCCACAAACAGTCAGCAAGAACCAACTATGTGTAAAACTCTATTGGCCAGACCCTGAGAGCACAAAGAAAGGTGAGGACAGCCAGCATCAGGGATTCACAGTTGAGAAAGAATGACGACCAACTGAGTGGACAGCTGTGATGGAGGTAGTAAGAAAGAGCGTGCAGCATCACCAAGGTGCACAGCAAGATGCTGACTCAGTAACCAATGATATGAATTGATTATATGCAAAAGCAATGATTTCACATGATTTAATCAAACGAATACAGTTTCTTTTGTATTATAGCTAAATCTGTGCAGATTCTTGCTTTTGTGTAGATTTCCCAGTATTGTTTCCTTTCTTAACCCATCTCTGCCTGGCAATATATTACCTTTTTCATCCAGCACTCATGTCAAGTTCCACATTAGAGTTACCTAAGGAGCTTTAAAAAAGAAGGAAAAACCCCCATAAATGCCCTAAGTTTGGATTCCACCCAGACCAATTGAATCTGATTCTATGGAGACGGAGCCCTGGCACTGGTTTTTTTTTTTTTAAGGTTTTTCAAATGATTCCCCTAAGTATCCAGGTAAAAAGCTAATGCTTAAGGCAAATATTGAAATTAACAGGACCTTTTGGCTCCAAAGCCCATATTAAATTTATTCTAACACTTTATTCTGCCACCACACTCAGCCAAACAAATAAGTCTGGAAGATGTGGGCTCATTGCACAATCCCCTGCATGGTGAGTGCTCTGCCGTTTCTACAAAAAGTAGGGATTAGGAAGACAGAAATAGAAAGTGAAAGGGGTTGGGATAAGTAGAAGATGAGAAGATTGTAGAAAGAGGTGAGCATAAGGAGATTGAGAATTGTATCACTGTGACTTTTATAAGCCGTAGTAAGCCTGGCTCTCCATGGACAAAAATATGTACAAACACACACACACACACACACACACACACACACACCTCTACTTGGCTTGCTTTTGTACTTTTATTTTATTTTATTTTAGTTTTTTAAAAGATTTTTATTGGGGATTTGGAGGATGGGAACAGTGCTGGGGAATTGGGGGAAGAGAAACAGTCAAGTTGCTGTTCTTTTGTTCTTCAGTCGAGTTGTGGAGGACGTTGCTTCACTGGCCCAAGTTGGCACCATCATTGCGCTCTTCCCAAGCGAGGCAGATCAGTCGCCGGCTTCTGGATGGCCGCTCACAGGCAGCTGCGGGCGCTCACGCTGGCTGCTGGCTACACACGGTAGCCCATGGCAACCCACCGCAGCCGGGGGCTGCAGCCTACGCCATCCGCTAGGACTCACAGCAGCCCAGCTCCAGGTTGAGCTGTTGTTCAGCATCTTAGCTGTGGAGGGCAGTGTCACTGGCCCTCATATGTGGGATCCAAACCGGGTCCCTCTGGCGTCCCAAGCCAGCTCTTAACCATTGCGCCACTCGGCCGGCCCGCTTTTGTACTTTTGTATGTGGCTAGAAGCAGAGTATCCTGAGAGAGAGAAGAACAATAAAAGATAAAGTAAAACAGGCTATTCTATCATATAGTTTTACTGAAAAAACAAAAATGGTTCCATTTGACTAACAAATTCTATGCTTTATCTTGCATTGAGGTGCTCTCCCTAATTATAAAAGAAACTACAGATGAATTAGTACTATTAAAAACAATGTATTTTAACAGTGCTTTCTCCCAATATCTTTCACAAATATTTATTGAACGAATCAGTGAACTCAAGCTGAGTAACACTAATATAAACATACCTGTATGAATGTAAACATCTTTTCTGTGGTGGCTCTTGAGTAAACAGTAGCCCCATAGCAGTTCCCAAACTTCGCTGTACATTAGAATCACCTGGGAAAATCCTGATGCTCACTCAGGTCAAACCCTATATCAATTAAGTTGCAACGTCTGGGAGTGGCAAAGAAAAACCTGGATTTTTAAAAGATTCCCAAGTAATTCCAAGGTGCATCAAAATTTGGGAACTACCATCCTAGTAGATTTTTTTGATGCATGATTAAAGAATATCTGAAGGATAATTATTCATAATAAGTAAATATCGTTGGGTATATAATGGTTGGATTTCTAAAAGAACAAGATTACATATATACTTTAAGGAACCAGTTATATCTATCTGCATTTGTATTGGATTAACTTATATGTGTAAAGTGTAATTCCAAAGTGAATCATTCAAAAACCCTTGGGTATGTGTATGTGTTTGACTGTAACATAATATCTAGCAATCTTATTATGGGTTCCAGAAGCTAGTATTCCAAAGAGTTTGTCAAACACCATCTAATGACAGGAATGGAATCCAGGATGGTGTAAGGAGGTAGAAGTGAACCTGGAAAAAAGTAACAGTTGAAAGAATATAAAAAAATCAACTCACAGGAGAAAAATTATGAGTTCGTTGTAGTGTTAGGAATTTGTTAGTAGAATGTAAGGTGACATATTCTGCACTGTCACAGACCCCAGGACATGGCACTTATATAAGCAAAAAAAAAAAAAAATTGGTAGGATGGGGACAAATGGACTTATTACCTGATCATCTACTGTTATTCACCAGGCATTTTACACATGTTATCATGATTAATCCTGCCATGGACTTGATAAAGTGAATATTATTGTCTCCTTTTTCCAGAAGAAGACATTGAGACTCAAAAAAGAATAATTTCCTAAGGTGGCAAAGCTATCGGTGGCAAAGCCAGGATTCAAATTCAGATTGATCTGCCTCTGAGATTCATATCTTTTCCATTGCACAGAGCCATACAACATGGTCCTTCCCCTCCATACTGTCTCCTGTATCTATCCTGGGTGTACAGTCTGTGTGCTCTGCAGTAACAGGCTGTGTCTTTAAGGAGAACAGAGTTACTAATTACTGATATTATTAACAAACAGGAACTAACAGCATTTGCCCCCTGAGGGCTGTCTAGTGTGGCTGGGTGGAGACAGGCATATGGAAGAGATTTGATCTCTTACGTTTGAGGAAATTGGAAAAGCTTAGCAAAAAGTTTGTATAAACTTGAATATATTCCAAAGACTGGAGAAAATGAGTCTTTGATATCAGCATCTCCCAAGACGGGAAGCAGCTTTGACTTAGAATATTTTTCCAAACGCCAGGCAAGATATTCCAGGAACACTTAGGAAGAGGGGCATACAGTCTGCCACAAGTAGTGTTGCCTTTGGGACCATGTCCCCTTCTTGGGTATTTTTAGAACTTCCGCCAGTCAGGCTTGAGGTTGGGTAATAAAATCCTAGTGGCCTGTTATGAAGAGTTACTATGACTCACTGCTGGGCCCCTAACTGTCCTCCAGCCACTCCACCCAAATCCTTGGTTTACATCATTAGCTTTCCTCATTCAAGAGGCTTGAAGATTCACCAGACTCTCAGCTCACACTTCACTTTCTTTGGATTACATCACCATATTGGTTTATTGAGTAGGCAGTATCTGTTTTAATGAGGCAAGTCCATTCTGCCACGCTGCTGCCACCAACAGGTCCCTAGCATCCTGTGGAGACCCCTTTGTGGTGTGTAGATAAGACGGCAGCTCCCTCCCTTCAAAATTCCTTGATATTCTCTACTGCAATGGCCTTTGTTTCTGTTTTGCTATATTTACTTGTGGCCGTACCTGTTCTTTACACGAACCAGAAATGTTCTATGGCAGAAACTAGTATGCCACTCTCTGATCATAGCCTCTCCCTTCAACTCCCCAACTCGCACATCACTTTTATCTAATCAAGATTTCTAGTTTCTCGGCAACTGCATACCCTATCCCTCTTCTGGTTTTACATCTTTGTTTATACTGGCCTTACTGATGCTGCATCATTTTATCCACTTCATCCTCATGTCAGAATCCCCAGCATCCCAGTGCTCTTTCCCTAGCTATGCATCTGCAAATATCAAACCTTGGCATCATCCAACTATCTGCTTTCTCTACTCCTACAAGCACTCACTGCAACACACACACACACACACACACACACACA
>NW_017732648.1:273268-312447 GCF_001890085.2 Hipposideros armiger
ACACACACACACACAGAGACACACACACACACAGACACACACACACAGAGACACACACACACAGAGACACACACACACACACACACAGAGACACACACACACACACAGAGACACACACACACACACACACACACACACACATAGACACACACACATACACACACACACACATACACACACAATGCAACTTGGTACTGTGATAATTGCTTTTTATTTGAGCTGGATATTCACCACCACTTGACAATGCTTTGTATTTGAGTAATAGCTATATTTTAGGCCTTATATTATTACTTTGGCATTTGATATTTGAAAATTATTGCTCCTTTGCTATTTTCTTCAGGTTCTCCACTAATGTAACCATTCCTTTACATTCACCTTCATTGACCCGCATTTCTCTTCCTGCATTTTCAATATTATGCAAATTCCGGTCTTTAGTTCTCTCAATTTCTACTTCATTCATTATCTTGTGAATCCATGGTATCCACAATCATATGTGCTCAGCAGTTTCCAAATCTGTATTTTAAGCCATGGTGCCTCTCCTGAGTTAGGGTCTTATGTCAGATAACCTACCTCATTTGTCCTCAGTTTTCTCACTTGAAAATAGAGGCAACAATAATATTTACCTCATAGGTGTTTGTGGGTGTTGAGAGGATTGAAGGAGATGGCTTGTAAAGCATAGAATGCAGCTTCTGACATAAGAAAGAGTGTGATAAATGGAAACTATTGTTATTACTATTGTCCTGTAGTTTAAAACATGTTGTATCTGTATATTTTCCTTAACATAGACAAGGGAACCTTCAGGGTATGATGCAGACGGGCGGTAGAAACCTCTGCCCTAGACATTAGTTGGTCTCAGTAGATTGTTTATAGGCCCTAATTCTGACCCCAAATGGGAAAATACGAAGTGCACTGTGTAGTATGCAAACTACTCAAACCTGCATATCAGACCAGTGGACTTGTCAAAAGGTGACTCTCGTCTTTCCTTAATCTCCAGATAAGGCTCAGCCAAATTTTAACTATGGATAGAAAGGGCATTAGAAAGTGCTGGCTGTTGTACCTAGATTAAAAAAAAAAATGTGGGAGCCAAATGATTCCAATGATCATGAAGTCCTGATGTTTTGCCATGGCATTCATAATCAGGCAAAGGATCACTGAAGCTAACGTGGGCAACGCTCACACCTCATTGGGTGTTAGGAGAGGAGGTTTATAGAGGACCTCTTTTCACTGTTTCTCACTAAGAATTTTCTGTTAGAAAAGGGCAGTCAACACCTGTGACCAATGAATGAAATCTAAAGGAGCATCTGCTATGACTCTCTTTTCCCTTCTCCCTTCCCAGACAGAGGCCTGATGGGGCCATGGTCTCTAGTTAGAATGCAATATTGCAGAAGCCTGAGTTAGTTTTTATTTCTCAAAAGGAGTAATGAAAACCATAGCATCTCAGTGAGATGAAAAAAAAAAAGCGGCAGAAATCTGCTTTTCTTCATAAGGAACCAATCAGAGATGCACGCAAGAATTAATGAGCAAGAATGTTCATGTCAAAATTGTTTTTCCCAATGGCAAGAAATTGAAAACAACCCAAATAGGGCATACACTCAATAACTTCTGGTCCAGTCATATGATTGAATAGGAACTGCAACCAAATGCTAACGTAAAAACATGTCCTTCAAAGTATTATTGCCAGGAGAAAAAACTTAGAATATAACCTTTGAAAGGAAATCATAAGGGCCGGCCGAGTGGCGCGTCGGTTAAGAAATGGCTTGGGACACCAGAGGGACCCCGTTCGGATCCCACATATGAGGGCCAGTGACACTGCCCTCCACAGCTAAGATGCTGAACAACAGCTCAACCTGGAGCTGGGCTGCCCGTGAGCCAGCAATGGCGTAGGCTGCAGCCCCTGCTGCAGTGGGTTGCCATGGGCTACCGTGTGTAGCCAGCAGCCAGCGTGAGCGGCCAGCAGCCACAGTGAGCGGCCGTCCAGAAGCCGGCAACTGATCTGCCTCACCCGGGAAGAGCGCAATGATGGTGCCAACTTGGGCCAGTGAAGCAACGTCCTCCACAACTAGACTGAAGAACAAAAGGACAGCAACTTGTCTGTTCCCCTTCCCCCCAATTCCCCAGCGCTGTTCCCATCCCCCAATTCCCCAATTAAAAATAAACAAATAAATAAATAAATAAATAATAAATAAAAGGAAGTCATAAGACAGAATGTAGAAAGTAATGGCAGTTTTGTAAAAAAAAGAAAAAAAGAGAAAATCACAAAGAGGAATATTGCAGAATATTAGTAATGGTGGTCTCTAGAGGTGTGATTGCTGGTGGTATTAATATTCTTTTTTTCTGTACTTAAAATATTTTATTTACATTATTCATTATTTATATACTTTTATAATAGAAAAAATTATATTTAAAAATATAATAAAGGAAAAAAAATCCAGAAGGTGAGTTTCTTGGCAAAAAATGTCAATATGATGGAGAGAGGAGAGACCTCAAAAAAGGAAAACAATTAAAAAAGGCAGAGTTCAGAGCAATTTCAAGTTGAAGATAAGATACTGGCAGCCATGTGCATGGTCAGAGTGGGAGACATATGCTCATATTATTATACCAGGATTTATGGGAAATAGACAGCCATAAAAGTTCTACCTAGAACTCCTAACAAAAGTCTAGTTGGAGAATTGGAACATGAACATGTGAGAATTAAACAGCAGTACTAGATAATAGTGCACAGAAACACTAAAAGGATTTCATTTCTGGACAAGGAAGAGGACTGAGAGGGACAAGGAAGCACACAAATAGTGCAACACAAATCTGCCTGGATCAAGTCACCCCAAATGTTCTTTTAATTTTCCAAAGTTAAAATTTATTTCTCCAGTGAATTCACTGGGTAGGTACGAGTGTGTGTGTGTGTGTGTGTGTGTGTGTGTGTGTGTGTGTGTTGTATATGCACTTGTTGGGGGTTATTTCCAAAATAGTTCCTTCCAAGGGTGGGGGGTAGTGGTAAGAGCTTAAGGTGGTATAGCTGCCACAAAAGCTGATATACCTCTATTTGTATTAGATGAAACAGATTTTTAAAACAGATTTTTATATAATGAAGAGCATCATTATATAAAAATAAAAGTTTTAAGTCACTAAGAATATACAGAAATCCTAAACACGAATGCATCTAATAAAATAGCTTTGAAATCCATAAAGCAAAATGGATAAAATTACAGGAAAAAAAATGATTAACCCACCGTTATAGCAGGCGACTTCAACACAAATCTCTTCATTATTAATGTTATACACATTAATCAGCAAAGATATAGAAGGTCTAAGTAATGCAAAAAGCATTCTTAACTAATGGGAACATATAGATTTTTCTCAAGCATACATAGAACACATTTAAAAATTGGTCATATACCGAGTTACCAAGAAAGCCTCAACAAATTTCTAAGAATAGGTATCATACAGACAATGCTATCTGACCACAGTATAAATAAATGTAAGTTACAAATTCATTTAAAATATATTAATATAAAAACCCCATATATTTAGAAAATAAACTTATATATAATTTATGGGCTGAAAAATCATAATAAAAGATTTAAAAGATTTAGTACTGAATGATAATTTTAAAAGACTGATAAAACTCGTGGAGTGTAGAAAAATGGTACTTTGAGGCAAATATGTAGCCATAAATAACTGTATTTAAAAAAACCAAAGAAAGACTGAAAAATAATGAGTTAACTGTGTGCATTAAGGAGAAAGAAAAGAGGGGTTGGCTGAGTGGACCAGTTGGTTAAGAGTTGGTTTAAGAGTGCAAGCTTTGAGCAGCAGGGCCACTGGTTCAATTCTCACATAGGCCAGTGATGCTGCGCCCGAGCTGAAGTGTTGCTGAGCTGCCAATGGGTGGCAGGGTGGCAGGGTGGCTCAGCTGGTGTAACAATAAGATTGCCTGTTGAATGGTGGGCTACGCCCACCCACAACTAAGACTGAACTCAGCACCTTGAGCTGAGCTGCTTCCTGGATGGCTCAGTGGATAGAGCGTGTGCTCTTAACAACAAGGCTGCTGGTTCGAGTCCCGCAGAGGATGGTGGCTAAGCCCACCTGCAACTAAGATTGAACACAACACCTTGAGCTTAGAGGCCACGAGCTGCCGACAGGAAGCCAGATGGTGACTGGCGCCCTTCACAACAAAGACTGAAGAACAACAACTTGGCTGGTCCCATTCCCCAATTCCTCAACACTGTCACTGTTCCCCTCCCCCAATTTCCCAATCAAATCTTTAAAAAAAAAGAAGGAAGAAAAGAAAAAAATAAATAAGCCCCCAACAGTAGAAAGAAAGATATAATAAAATAAGATTAGAAATCAATGAAATAGAAAATAGAGATACAATAGAGGACAACACAGCAAAAGCTTGTTTATTTATTTATTTTAAAGAAGCTAACAAAATAAACCATACTCTAGATAAGCCACACATTAGTAATACTATGGAAAAAAGGAGTATATAACTACAAATAAAGCAGAGATTTAAGAAGGTAATAAGGTAATATTAATAATTATAAGTGAATAACTGAAAACTTAAATAAAATGAAGAAGTTACTAGAATGAAGAAATAACTCATGATAAAACCTAATGTCCATCTATTCTAAAATTAGTCAGGTGTGAGAGGGTTTTCTTCCCATAATATGAACTACAATCTAAGTGTCTAAGGAAATGAAGGATAGATGACTTATGAATGATTTGAGCCACCGAATGAAAAGTTGTCCATATGAGGTGGGAAGGTTGGGAAGTGAGTCCTAAGAAAAATTTTGGAACACTGATGGGCACTCATCCTTTAGAATGATCATCAGATGAGGTGCCAGCTGCTATCTATGAATGCTTCTCAGAGGAGTACAATAAAAAGGAAAACTCAAATGCAGATCCAAAGTTTGACAGCTTTGGACTCAACCCCTATGAAGGTTGCCCCTTGTGCTATCAACCAGTAATATATAATCTCAGTAAAGTGGATTATCTCTTCATGTTAACTTCACTCTTGTCCACTTACACCTTCCCTAGTCCTCAAATCTCTTTTCTTTCTCCCCCAGTCCATGGAATACTTTTCTTGGTCTTAGAGATGTTAGGCAAAGGAGAAAAAGTTCCTCTATCTTCCAAATCATACCGTTTTACTGCTGCTTCTGTTTTTGAATTCACATCCCAGAGATGCTTCTTCTGTGGTTTTGCTCTGAGACCTTACCATAAGGCAATGGGTGATACATAAATGATTTCCTGAACAAATAAAGGGCTCAGACAACCTCCGACTTCTGAGGGAGAGGAGGCATAAAGGAGTGGGGTATATTCCTGCCACATGTGTAAATAAATAGTTGTAAGGTGAGGTGACATGTGCTATAACAGGCATGCATGAAACAGTTGGAATATTACTGAAGGAGCCAGGAAACACAACCTTGGTATTTAACTTGAGTATCTTAACGCCCAGCCTCTGCTACATATTAGGTCAAGCTTTGACATTCAAATATAAGACTAGGGGCCACTGATTCACCTAATGCGGCTTTTATTTATTTATTTGTTAGTTATTGGTTTGCGTCTTTGTCAGAGAATGAAGATGCCTGGTCTATTCAAAACTTCTTTGTCAAACTTCCTCACGAGACTCTCTAAATAGATAAAATGTCAAAAGACTTCATTTTTGTTTCTTGGGAAAAAATTATTTAGAGGAGAATTCTCCTTGGGAACTTGGAAAAATGGCAAGGGAACTCAATCTTCTTGATGCTTTCTTGGCATAGAGACAAAATCCTATGATTTATTCTTTAAGTATCTAGATGATGGAGAGTATTATTGATCTCCATCCCATGGCTGGTCACAATTATTCATATTATTCTGTCCTTTTACTGCTATTTCAAATTGCATTCAGGAACCCAAATAAAGGGACAAAAATTGGTTAAGAACCTTCTCCTCATGATTACAGTGGGTATAACGTGCCTTAGGAAGGAGAGAACACAGGAGCTTGGGGGTTCAGAAATTGAGAATGGGATACTAAATGCAAAATTTTCTCCAGAGCAAGTCATGTTATCCATACGAAATAGCTCAGTTGTTTTCTAGCTTGTTTCCACTGCTTCCATATAGTGCTATGGTCTGCCATTTTGTGTCAAGGCACAAGAATTTTAAAAAATGCTTGGTGTTCCCAAATCCATCCTTCATTCGTACTTCTGGCTCTGCACCAATGCAGTCTGCCTCCCTTTCTGTGGCAGACTTCTCCTGGATGGCTTTCTGGTTCTGATATTGGATTGTTGACTTTCTGTTGTCCTCTTCTGCCCCTGTCCCCCTTTTTTCTTTTTGTTTTTAGTGTTCCCAGAGTCTTGATCTTGGATGTCTTTTTTTGGTTCAATAATTTCATGACCAACTTTATGTTATATGAATGATTTTTGTTTGTTTTGGTCGTGCCTGGAGCCGTTCCTCCTTGAGTGTCCTGCACACAGGAAGTTCAATAAGCAAAGACTACCTAGTAGTGGGCTCAGGAACAGACTGTACAGTGGTTCCAAACACACCACAAGTTGCTTTCAGCCCTATGTGGGCAGCTATTTGACCATGAGCCACACCTATGAGCTGACTTCCACATGTTAGTTATTGTCTACAGAGAAAACTGGGTCTATGAGTGGGGTACAAACAATGCAAATTTATGTCCTCTTGGAAAAAAATAAGTCCTATCACCCACTCTACTGGATATAGGTCAATTGTCTGAGCTTGGGGGTTCTCTTTAATTTTTGTTATACAAAATAGCAGAGAAAATTATAACATCTAAATTATTTTTTATGGACTAAAAAATTAAGATACATATAAAAGCACCTCCCCAATATAAGGAAGTGACATTGAGTCTAAGGAGAGAAGGCCATCTTCTTAGATGCTTTAGATGTACTAACTGTTTAGATTTAGATGTCTATGAAGCATCATTAGCAACCATGACCTTAACTTCTATAGTTTTCAGCCAGAGACAGTGACTTTCCATGACATGTAGTAATTAAAATTTTGAATAAGATCCTGGAGGAATCACTCAGCTTAGGAGAGTTTGACCCATTTGACAATCTAAGCACCTGAAGTATCAAACAGAAAGTAAGTTCTGCCAGGACACAGATTGATTCTATTTTGTTCACAGCTGAATCCCGGGTACAACACAGTATTTGACATGATAAATTTTTGCTGA
Organism: Hipposideros armiger; assembly: GCF_001890085.2. Lineage (NCBI taxonomy): Eukaryota > Metazoa > Chordata > Mammalia > Chiroptera > Hipposideridae > Hipposideros > Hipposideros armiger. Next base: position 280,437 of record NW_017732648.1, read on the forward strand.
AAAAATGAATAAATCTGACTTTTCTGCTCACTTCTCATCATTATGTCAACTCTTGTCAACTAAGAAACAATCTGTTGTGAAAGTAGCCATGGGGTGAGAGATAAAACTTGATAAAAACAACTAACTTTTGTTGTGAAACTGCCCAGAAAACTGAAGGAGTTTTTTAAAATAAATATTTTTTTAATTTTTCAATTATAGTTGATATACAATATTACATTAGTTTTAGGTGTACAACATAATGGTTAAACATTTATATAATTTATGAAGTGATCCCCAATAAGTCAAGTACCAATCTGATACCATACATGGATATTACAATGTTATTGACTATGCTCCCTATTCTATATTTTACATCCCCATGACTGTTTTGTAACTACCAATTTGTACCTCTTGATCTCTTCCCCCCTTCACGCATCTCCTCAACCCCCCTCCCATTGGCAATCATCAAAATGTTCTGTACCTATGAGTTTGTTTCTATTTTGTTCGTTCACTTATTTTGTTTTTCAGATTCCAAACATAAGTGAAATCATATGTCAAATGATTTGTCTTTCTTTGTCTGACATATTTTACTCAGCATAATACCCTCTAGGTTCACCCATGTTGTTGCAGAGGGCAATATTTCATTCTTTTATGGCTGAGTAATGTCCCATTGTATATTATCCATTCATCCATTTATGGACACCCAGGTTGTCTCTATATCTTGGCTATTGTAGATAATGCTGCAATGAACATACAGATGCACTTATCCCTTCAAATTAGTGTTTTGGATTCCTTCAGGTAAATACTCCATTATCTTGGATCTCCAACAATTACTTTAAATATAAATGGATTAAATGCTCCAATCAAAATCATAGGGTGGCTAAATGGATTAGAAAACAAAACCCTTTCATATGTTGTTTATAAAAGACTCACTTTAGATTGAACAACACACAGAGACTGAAAGTAAAGGGAAGGAAAAAGATATTTTATGAAAATGGAAAGGAAAAAAACCAGATGAGGTAGCAATACTTATACCAGACAAAATAGACTTTCAAACAGAGTCTATACCAAGAGGCATAAAAGAACCCAGTAATCCCACTTCTGGGTATTTATTTAAAGAAACCTAAAACACTACTTCGAATGTGAAGGGACATATTGGGTTGTCGAAAAAGTCATGATGCATTTTTGCAACGCAAAACATAGAAAAGATATGTCATGACTTTTCCAGCAACCCAATATATATCCACATGTCCACTGCAGCATGATTTACTATAGCCAAGATATGGAGCCAGTTTGGCTGTCCATCAATGGGTGAGTGGATAAAGAAGAGGAGATATATACATTACTCAGCCATGAAAAAGAATAAAATCTTGCCATCTGCAACAATCTGCATGGACGTAGAGGGTATTGTGCTGAGTGTAGTAAGTCAGACAGAGAAAGACAAATGTCATATGATTTAACTTACATGTAGAATCTAGAGAACATGATAAATGGACAATCAAAACAGAAACAAGTTCATTGGATATAGAGAATGTTTTAATGGTTACCAGATGGGGGGGCATTGGGAGAATAGGTGAGGGGAGAGGGGATTAAGAGATACAAACAGGTAGTTACAAAAGAGTCCAGGGAATGTAGAGTACAGCATAGGGAATATGTAGTGTTGTAATAACTGTGTGTGGTGTCAGATGAGTACTGGATTTATGGGGTCGATCACATTGTAAGTTATATAAATGTTTAGTCACTATTTTGTACACCTGAAACTAATATAACATTATATATCAACCATAATTGAGACATTTTAAAATATTTTTAAAATAAAATAAATAATCTACATAAGCAAGGTATAACAATAACTGAAATGTCAGCTTCTTAGAACTTGCAGCACATTACTTGCCATTTTTGGAAATCCATGTAACTAAGTCCACGTAATCAATACAAAAGCATAAAGTGTTTCGAGCACCACTTCCAGGAAAAGAGCAGAGTTTATATTTCTCCCCAATTTTAGGTATGGCACAAACTAGAAATTGCCATTTTAACAAAAAGCCAAGATCTTGTATATAAGTCCACACATGGCTACTTTGAAATGTGGATTACAATGGGGGCCAGTTTCATTTTGCAAAGTATATGGAAGCAGAGTAAACGTTCATAAAGCTTAGCATTGCCTGGAGCTCTGCACTAGCCAGAGACTAGCCATGCAGATGCTTTATTTGACATTCGGCTTGGCTGTGCCATTTGTGGAAATGTTGAAATACCACCTTATAGCTGGGGTAGGTAGATGCTGTCCTGAGCCCTGAGCTCAGCCCTCCCATCACCCTGTTATTGGAGTTCCCTCTCCAGGACCTTTCTCAGAATTCCTCATAATCCAGTGTCTAAAAGATACATCCAGAACAGGAAAAGGTATTCAGGACTAGGCTTCAGCCCCATAGCCTGCGTCAGGTTGTTGCCTGAAGTATACTGATGTAAAATAATTTTAATTTTTTTTTCAATTAAAGTTTATTGGGGTGACAATGGTTAGTAAAGTTACATAGGTTTCAAGTGTACAATTCTGTAATACATCATCTACAATATATATCACATTGTGTGTTCACCACCCAAAGTCAGTTCTCCTTCCATCACCATATATTGGATCCCGTTTAAAATATATTTGAATTTTATCCTTAAAAAATTATTCCAATGCAGATGACTTGAACAAAAAATATGCAGAAGATACAAAGAAGATTGAAAGAAAATGAGACATGAAATTATTATAGATGAAAATAGGATCATTTCCCAAAATCATAGTCCTCACCATTTCCCACTCATGAAGGAAAATGATGGAGCAACTCCAGGGCCAGACTGCATATTATTTGGAGTCTTTTTAAAATAAATGATAATGCCCCAGGTATCACCTAGATTTCTGAGATAATGTCATAATTTGCCTTCCTCCTGAGTGAGTCCATGTCTGCTTACCCCTTGATCCATAGTACCCAGCACAAGGTCTAGCATATAATAGGTGCTGCAAAAGCGTTCGTTGAACAAATGAGTGATTTCATATGCATTATTCCAAAGGATGATGATTCAGGCTCTTCATATTCCAAGAGAACGAGAAGACATTTTGTAGTGCAGATGAGATAAGTATTTATTCAGTGATTTATTTAAAAATATTTATTGTTTATTTATTGTAGGCCAAGTGTTAAGATGATAGTAATGTGGGGCAATTTTCATTTACTAATTTTACAGATTACTTGCCCAAGTTGTTGTGCCTAGCAAGTGAGAAAATAAGTCTGGAACCCCAGTCTTTAGTCTTGGAAACTTTTTTGAAAAGTGTCTGTATTTATTGTTTCAGTTGTGCTACAGCTGACTGTTTACGTGTGTTTTACTTTATTTGCAAAGATGAGACATACTCTGTACATAGGTAAGTGATAGACCTTGAGAGCTTTTTGTTTGTTTGTTTGACTATGGATGTACTTAGCTGTAGGCAACAGATGTATTTCTGGTAAGTAAAATGTACACAGAAATTTTATAAATTGAAACATATTTTCTTGTTTTTTTTAAAAAATGCCCTTTTTGGGAAACTGTCTTATTTATCTTTTGATCCTGAGCATGTGGGACAGTGCCTAACATGAAGATGCTCAATAAACAAATTAATTAATCGATAGATGCATGCTATAATGAATCAACCAGGACTTCAAAAGAACTTTTCTTGGGTGCTTCTGACCCCCATATTAGGGTATGATTTGCTCAGGCTGTGAGAAGTTCAGGGTGTAGTTATCAGGCTGTGGATGTGCTGATTTGAGCCATCACAGCTGACATACTAGAAGGTGTTATCAATTACCATTCAGTATTCATGGCAACTGAGTGAGCACCTTGCACAGAACAAGGAATGCAAAGTTGGCAGACTGGACTCTGCCCTCAAAGAGTTTATAGTTAGATGCTTTATAGAGATTCAGGTGGTGAAGTGTGAACTAGTGATATAATGGTACTGAAAAAAAAATCATAGAGTTACACAGTTTTAGACACCTCTGAGATCCCACTCCTTTACAAGGACTTTGATGTAGTCTCTCTTCAGATATAAAGAGCTTCATCCAATATGCTTTGGGATGAGGGAAATTTAATAAATACAACGTGAGGAGTTCAGACAGAGGATTTTCTTGTGCATTTTTCTTCCAAACCACAACCATTAGTTAGGGAAAGAAGCAAATTCTGTGATACATTTAGCGTACCCCTTGTCTCAACATTATTTCTGTCCAATCAGAATATGATCAAGTAAAACTCTATTTTACTAGCAGCAATGTGACCTCCTTCCCTGGTCCCTATTCCTGAAACAACACTTGTTAGGTCTATTCTGACCTCCAATGTCTTCTCCAGTTCCCAAAATTTGCAATGCCAGGATTCCAAGACAACTCCTGAAGAATGGAAACTCTGAAGTCTTAACAGAATCCTTTCCAAAATGAAATAATACTTATGAATGCACTATAGTCATCCTCAAAATAATTCATTTTCCAATTTAAAAAATTCATGCTGCTTTTCTTAAAGTGAGACCTACTTTTTGAAGAAAAGAGCTTCCTACATGTTATTTGTACTCCTCCACTTCACATTCTGGCCCAGAGTTAGAGAGTGGTCAAGGGATCATATTTTTCCCCTTTCCTTGAAAAATTCACTGATTCATGTCACTTTCTATTAAGGCTTAGCTAGCACTATTGGCTGATTATCTGAACACCAGCTGTGGCTTCCTTTGAAACTCTTTTTGGATGTAACTACTGAGCATGAGTCCAAACAAAATTACCTTTATCTGCTGTTTCCTGTCTTCTAACCAAATATTGTGACCATATGTTTAGCTTAGAAGGGATAGGCTGCTATTTCACTCCTTAAATAGCTCATTTTTGCTTGACTCACAAGTGTTCCCAAGGCTCTGAGTGGTGGGACAATTTTCCAGGTGTCACATGCAGAGAGAGTTGTTATTTCCTTTCCAGGGACATGATGCAAGCTTGGATCTTTTGACTTGGTTCCAAGTCAAGGATATTTTTTTGAAACAAAATTTTTAAATATAGAGAGACACATGGAAGGGTATATGTCATTTTGGAAAATGCTCTTTTTTTTTTTTTCCTCTAGCCAAAAACAATAACTTAGTCTGCGAGTCCCGGGCCAAAACCCTGAAAGCCTTCATGTTCTAATAAACGGTCACAATATTGTGGCAAATGTTTAGAAATCTTGCACAGGCATCATGCCTAGGACACTGTCCCACATCAAAAGGCTATGATGCTGTCTTTAGCAAGGCTCTTTCCTTTCTAAATCAGACCCATGCCTTTCAACCTCCAAGATGCTCTCCTAATAGTCCTAAATCCCTGGAGTTAATCCACAGGAAATTTCTGTGTTTTCTCCTGAATGTGAAATTTCAGCTGCTTCTTCAGTTTTCTGAGTCGAGCTACCTATCTTCTGGGTTCTTTCTGCCTAGTCTGCTCTTTGAATATTCTGAAACACTTGTTGTCCTTGCATCTAATGACAACAGCTACCATTTATTGAACCCTTCTCTGAGAAGAAGTTTAGCGCTGACATTAAGATCATGATTCTGGGGTCAGGTTATCACGCTTTAAAGCCTGAGGATGCTACACACTAACTGTGGGACTTTTGTAGGGTTACTTAATCTCTCTTTGCCTTAGTTTCCTCAACCATTAAGTGTGGCTACTAATTGTATGTCCCTCACAGTACTCATCTATGTGTGTTTTTATGCCAATATTATGCTGTTTTGATTACTATGACCTTGTAGTATAATTTGATACCAAGTAGTGTGATACCTCCAGCTTTGTTCTTCATTCTCAGGATTACCATGGCTATTTGGGGTCTTTTATGGTTTCACATACATTTTAGGATTATTTGTTCTAGTTCTGCGAAAAATGCCATTGGTATTTTGATAGGGATTGCATTGAATCTATAGATTGCTTTGGGTAGTATGGACATTTTAACTATATTAATTCTTCCTATCCATGAGCATTGTGTATGTTTCCATTTATTTGTATCTTCTATAATTTCTCTCTTCAGTGACTTATAATTTTCTGAGTACAAGCCTTTTACCTCCTTGGTTAAATTTATTCTTAAGTATTTTATTATTGCTTTTTTATGCAATTGTGAGATTGTTTTCTTAATTTCTCTTTCTGATAGTTTATTACTGGTTTATAAAAACTGCAACCAATTTCTGAATACTAATTTTGTATCTTGCTACTTTATTAAATTTATTTATCAGTTCTAATAGTTTTTTTTGGTGGAATCTTTGGGGATCTCCCTCTATATAGTATCATGTCATCTGCAAATAATGACAATTTTACTTCTTCCTTTTCCATTTAGATGCCTTTTATTTCTTTTTCTTGCCTGATTGCTGTGGCTAGCACCTTCAGTCCTATGTTGAATAAAAATGATGACAGTGGACATCTCTGTCTTATTTCTGATCTTAAGGAGAATGCTTTTAGCTTTTCCCCACTGAGTATGATGTTAGCTGTGGGTTTATCATATATGGTCTTTATTGTTATGATATGTTCCCTCTGTTTCCACTTTGCTGGGAGTTTTTACCATAAATGGATGCTGGATTTTGTCAAATGCTTCTTCTGCATCTATTGATATGATCGTAAGATTTTTAGCTTTCATTTGGTTTACATGGTGTATGATGTTAATTGATTTGTAGTTATTGAGCCAACCTTGCATATCAGGAATGAATCCCACTTGATCATGGTCATGATGTTTTTAATGCATTGCTGATTTCAGTTTGCTAATATTTTGTTGAGGATTGTTACATCTATGTTTATTAGAAATATTGGCCTATAGTTTTCTTTTTTTGTAATGTAATGTCTGTTTTTGGAATCAGGGTAATGGTGACCTCATAGAATGAGCTCAGGAGCCTTCCCTCCTCTTGGATTTTTTGGAATAATTTGAGGAGAATAGGTGTTAACTCTTTTTTGAATGTTTGGTAAAATTCACCTGTGAAGCCATCTGGTCTAAGACTTTTGTTTGTTGGGAGCCTGTTGATTACTGATCCGATTTTGTTGGTAGTAATCAGTCTGTTCAAATTTTCTGTTTCTTCTTGATTCAGCCTTAGATGATTATATGCTTCTAGGAATTTATCCATTTCTTCCAGACTGTCCAATTTATTGATATATAGCTGCTCATAGTATTTTCTTAAAATGTTTTGTACTTCTATGGTGTCAGTTGTCACGTCTCTTTCATTTCTGATTTTATTTATTTGGGTCCTCTCTCTTTTTTTTCTTGATGAATCTGGTTAAAGGTTTTCTTTATTTTTTCAGAAAACCAGCTCTTGGTTTCATTGATCTTTTGCATTGTTTTTTAGCCTCTATTTCATTTATTTCCACTATGATCTTTATTATTGCCTTCCTTGCACTCACTTTGGACTTTGTTTGCTGTTCTTTGTCAGTTTCCTTTGGTGTAAAGTTAGACTGTTTGAGGTTTTTTTTGTTTCTTTGGGAAGGTCTGCGTTGCTATGAATTTCCCTTTTAGGACTGCTTTCACTGTGTCCCTTAGATTTGGGGTCATTGTGTTTTTATTTTTGTCTCAAGGTATCTTGATTTCTTTCTTGATCTCAGTTTTGACCCACTAGCTATTTAGTAGCATGTTATTCAGCCTCCATGTATTTGTGTGCTTTCCAGGTTTCTTTTTATAATTGATTTCTAGTTTCATAGCACTTTGGTCAGAGAAGACACTTGATATGATTTTAATCCTCTTAAATTTATTGAGACTTGTTTTGTGGCCTCACATGTGGTTTATCTTGGAAAATATTCCATGTACACTTGAAAAGAATACATATTCTGCTGCTTTGGGAGTGAAATGCTTTAAAAATATCAATTAAATCCATCTGGTCTAGTGTGTCATTTAAAGCCACTGTTTCCGTGTTGGTTTTCTGTCTGGATGATCTGTCTATTGGTGTCAGTGGGGTGTTAAAGTCCCCTTCTAAGATTGTGTTACTGTTGATCTCTGCCTTTATGTCAGTCAATATTTATTTTATATATTTAGGCGTTCCTATGTTGGGTGCATAAATGTTTACTAACGTGATGTCTTCATGTTGGATTTATCCCTTTATTATTAGATAATGTTCTTCTTTGTCTCTTATTATAGCCTTTGTTTTAAAGTCTATTTTGCCCAATATAAGTATTGCTATTCCAGATTTTTTCTCAATGGCATTTTCATGAAATATCTTTTTTCCTTCCCATTACTTTCAGTCTGTGTGTGTCTTTCAATCTGAAGTGGGTCTCTTATAGACAACATATGCATGGGTCTTGTTTTCTTATCCATTTAGCTACCCTGTGTCTTTTGATTGGAGCAGTTAATCCATGTACTTTTATTTATTTATTTTTTTAAGCTGAGCCATCCTGCCACCTGTTGGCAGCTCAGTGGCAGCTCAGCTTGGGCCAGGAATCAAACCAGCGACCCTGTTGCTCAGAGCTCATACTCTTGAGCGAGCTCTTAACCAACTGAGCCACTTGGCCAGCCCTAATCCATGTACATTTAAAGTGATTATTGATAGGTACATAGTTATTGCCATTTTATTTTCATTTGTTTGTTTGTTCCTTTTCTCTGCTTAAGAAAGTCCTTTTAATATTCCTTGGGACATGTTCCTTTATTTCCTCATTCTGGCTGCCTCTCTGTTTTCGTTTTTGTGTATAAGGTAGATCTATGTCTTTTAGTCTTTGCTATGTGGCCTTATATAGTACGTTTCCTGTGATGTCCAATGGCACAATCCCTGATCTCCTGTGTGTGTGTTTCAGGAGTGTCCCTTGAGTGTGTTGTGTGTGTTCCCCTGTTGTAGTTGAGCCTTGATTGCTTTTGGCATGTCATTCGGTAGGATTTACTCCTAGGCTGACTGACTAAAGATTGGCTATACCCACAGTGTATATAAGCTTCTGTTTTGGGGCTGACTCCTCAGAGGGGAATTCGCCCCCATGGGCTTTTGTGCCTGTTGAGAACCCCCTTTAGGTGTGCCCCTTGTGGGTCTAACCAGGTAGTGCTCCAATGTGGTCTGAAGCTGGCCTCTGGATATGTTGTTTCTGGTGTCTCTTGGAAGAGGCTCCTGTGCAGGCCAATTTCAGCCTTTCTTGTGACTATTCTGTGGCTACCTGATAGGAGCTACAAAGCTACATGTTGTTGGCTGCTGCCTGTGCTGGACCTGGAGGCATTTGGGGGTGGCCTTGCTGTAAACCAAGGCTGGTTGCCACCAGTATTGGGCCTGGGGAAGCTTAAGAAAAGGCCCAGGGCTCCCTACTCCTAATGCCACCTACCAGCTGCCTGTAAGTCTCAGCCATTGAAAAAGCCTCCATAGGTGTGTGGGCCAGGCTCGTTGACCCAGTGTTGAGAGTGCCTCTGGCAATGCATCACCAGCTAAGTGGGGCATGGTCCCATAGATTCAGGAGGTATGGCTGGTGGTTTTTACAAGGTGAATGCAGATTCAGTTATGGCACCAATGCCTGGCCTGTGACCACTTTGCAAAATGCCCTGAGAATACTACAGCCAGCTACCGCTTGCCTTAGGCTTACAGATCCCCAAGAGTTGCCCAAGAGAGGATGCGGTGCAAGTTGTGGCTCACTGCTCACTACCAAAAGTTCACCAGGCAGCCACAGGCCCTCTGCTGTTACAACAGGCTTCCGCAGCTCATGGGATGGAGCTGGCTGCTCAGTAGCCCAGAGTGCCCTAGGCAATGCAGTACTAGTTGTGCAGGGAACCAGGGTGTCACCAAGGTGGTGCACATGTGTGTGCAGATTTTACCAGACCAATGCAGTCTCAGATTTGACCCTTTGGGGGAGGGTTCAACATGGAAAAGATGTCGCCCTCCTGTAGGTTATATGTGAGGCAGACTCCACACAGGGATAATGGCCCTGAAGCCACACAACTCAGTCTTTCCCCATATGTCTCTGGCACCTTTCAAGTTGTTGCCCCTTTACCAGGGACCAGATGAGTGTTTGCCAGTGAGTGAGCCTGTGTGTGGGCCCTTTACGAGGGAGTCTGGGGTTTCAGCCACCTTCCATCTCACCAGGATAGGCAGACAGAATCCTCACTGTCAGAATTTCACTGTCAGATTTTGTGGGAATTCTTTTCCCTGGTACAGGACCCCTGGGCTAGGGAGCCCAGTGTGGGGCTGTGCCCCCTCCCTCTTCTGGGGGATCCTCCACCAGCAAGGTGTCCCTCCCGGTGCTCAAGCACTATTTGCAGGTTTGGGGTCAGCCTATTTCATGTCTCCACCCCACCTTCCAGTCTCAGTGTGACCTCTTTATATTCTTAGTTATAGGGGTTTCGTTCAGCTAGTCTTCAGATGATTCTTGAAGTTGATTGTTCTATAATTTATTTGTAATTTTGGTGTGATTCTGGGATGCAGTAGGCATAGTGTTTACCTAATCCACCATCTTGGACCTCCTCCATTCCACTATATTTTACTGGTTCTTTAAACTGAAATCCCCAGGTTCAGAACCTCTCCTACATGGCCTAGCTTGAAGTTGCCCACTGCTTGGGGTCACTTTATGTTATCTCCGATGAATTCAAATAGTTCACGTTTGCATTAGCCCTTCAAGGTTGTTCCATATTCTCCCTCATGAATTTAAAAATATTTATCCACTTTAAATAGGCCATAATATCCCCCCAAGCTTTGCTTTCTTTCCATTAGGGTTGTCCCTACATTCATAAAGGGATTATAACTGTAATATCACAAAAGTAATGTACACTATCTAATACATAGAATGTTCTAGAATGACTTGTTAATGATGATAAATATAAAGATGTTTTTTTGTACAGTCATTAAAGTCCATAACAAAGTTATATTTGAATCGCAGGGGAAAATTCAAATATTCATTAAATAGTAAAAAATAACTCTTTGTTTTTATGAGAGCTTACATATTGATCAGAACCCTAGTTCTTATTCTAACTGTGAAGACTTAGATAGCATATTAATGAAAAATATATTTTTTCATTAGCATATTTTAGCTTTCCTGAACATAGTCTTTCAGAGTGGACAGTATGCTATGACACAGTGTGCTTTTTGAAATATGGATAGCTTTTATTTTAATTGATTTCAATATGGTATTTAGAAGGACCCATCCCACATATTTAAGATGAAGAAGGCTATAAGAGACTGGTGGGGGAGACAGTAGGAGAAAAAGATGGGAACGGAGTAAAAGTATGGAAGGAACAGTGGTCCAAAGGAGTCTTGCCATGAATAACATACTTGTGTAACAGCTGCAAAAACAGAAAGGGTGTTTAAAACAAAACATGGATGCCTTCAAAACAAATTTTACATATTGGCTCAATAAAGGAACATCAGCATTTATATACAGCTTTTATATTATTCATTGTTTTCTTGGAAATTTGGCTATAAAATGCAAGTTTAATTTCCACACTCAACATGGTCATACCTTATATAGTAATTAAAGACTTTGTAGCTTAAACTGAATCTAACCTTGCAATATGTTTTGTGGGCTGTGACACAAAATAAAATGAATGTTGTCTTTAATACAAACTGAGACCTTAAAAATGGTTTATAAATGAGACTAAAATGTAAGCAATCTGGTTTGAAAACAACCATTTCAGTAGTGCAGCTACATAAACAGCTATGTTAGATGGAGTCTACAGCTGGTCCTTTAATTGCTGCAATGAATGGGTTGGTTAAGTAACTCAACTTTAAAATTTCTAAGTTAATCTGTTTTGTCATAGCCTGAAACAGCCTCCTACTGAAATGATGGCATTTCTAGTCTCATTCTGCAAACTTACCTTCAGTGAGTTTATAAATTATAAGTGTTGTATTGAGTTTCCCACAATAGGGTCCTATTATTTGTGCACCCTAAGAATAAAGACGTGTTTGAAAGCATCTCCTTTGTGTGAGGACCCTGTTAGGTTTGATGACTGGGTATATTAGTCAGGGTTCCTCAGAGAAAGAGAACTGTGAACAGAACTGTGTGAGGATTGGGGAGACTGGGGGGTGGAGAGGAGATTTTTAAGGAACTGGTGTATGGAATTGTAGGGACTGACAAGTCTGAAATCTATAGGGCTGGCAGATTGAAACTCCAGTAAGAGTTGAGGTTGTAGTCTTGAGTCCAAAATCCATAGATTAGGCCAGCAGGCTGGAAACTCAGGTAGGATTTCTATGCTAGTCTTGAGGCCAAATTTCTTCTCCAGGAAACCTCAGCTTTTGCTCTTAAAGCCATCAATTCATTGGCTAAGCCCCATCACCATTATCTAGGTTAATTTCCTTTACTTAAAATCAACTGATTATAAATGTTAATCACATCTACAAAATACCTTCATCACAACATCTAGACTAGTGTTTGGCCAACTAACTGGGCACCATAACCTAGCCAAGTTGACAAATAAAATTAACCATGACAACTGCCCAATAAGACTCAGGCCTTAAATAATCAGGAAGCTGTGGTTACCTCTTAACCCCGGAGACTAAGTGCCAGGTAGACAAGGGGCTTATTCTCCAGGACTCAAAGACCCTGCTCCCACAGTGTGGCCCTCCAGTGTTCTCACTGAAAGCCTCCGGGGCCACTTCCCACTACTGGATCCCACAGTCTAGTTGTCTTGTCAAAACTTGGAAACTGCCCAAACAACTCTCTGGTTTTTGGAGGTTTTCTGTTCCATTTCTTTTTTTTTTTTTTAATTCACTAATTTTATTTTTATTTTTTTAAAGATTTTTATTGGGGAATTGGGGGATGGGAACAGTACTGGGGAATTGGGGGAAGGGGAACAGACAAGTTGCTGTTGTTTTGTTCTTCAGTCTAGTTGTGGAGGACGTTGCTTCACTGGCCCAAGTTGGCACCATCATTGCGCTCTTCCCAGGCGAGGCACATCAGTCGCCGGCTTCTGGACAGCCGCTCACTGCGGCTGCTGGCCGCTCACGCTGGCTGCTGGCTACACACGGTAGCCCATGGCAACCCACTGCCACAGGGGCTGCAGCCTACGCCATCGCCAGCGACTCAGGGCAGCCCAGCTCCAGGTTGAGCTGTTGTTCAGCATCTTAGCTGTGGAGGGCAGTGTCATTGGCCCTCATATGTGGGATCCGAACCGGGGCCCTCTGGTGTCCCAAGCCAGTTCTTAACCATCGCGCCACTCGGCCGGCCCTTCTGTTCCATTTCTTAACCTTCTTCCACAGGCAACTTCAAAATACAGCAAATGTCTTCAGGAGAAAGCCCGCAGAGATCTGGGCTCAGCTCTCTGCCCCTCCCTTCTCAGACTCATTGGCCCTGTAAGGTCTCTAAATTTTGTCCGTCCAACCTGACGAGCCTGCCAAAAGAAATATTTTCTTTTAGTTGAATAATAGTGTCTGATGAGAAACAGATCAGTCTTTGTCAGATTGGGAGTAGATTTGTGCTAGTTCACCAGCTTTCTGTCATCTGGACACCATCTGTCTAAAGTTGAGCGCTTCATAGTTCCAAGCAGGTGTTGAAGTACATTCTCTGACCATTTGAAAGAGTTTTTCCTCGTGCAAATGGTCTCTTCTGAGGCTTAGATTCAAAGCAGACTTTAGCGATGTTATTCCTACACAGTGTCAAATGGATCCAATCTACACAGACCGTTGTTTTTTTCCTTACCTACAAAACTGAAAAAGGTGTTGCTTTAATCATTTGTAGTATTTATGTTTAATCCTCACAGCCCAGTGGAGCAGGCTGTATAGCCATTATTTTACAGGCAAGGTTCATACTGCTTCTAAATGATCAAACTGGAGCTAATCAAATGGAACACCACAATAGTTCCAGGCTGTGATTTATCCAATGCTAAATGTAGACCAGATACTTAGAATAAGGGATGCCTCCCAGACTCTCCAATTCCCCAAGGGTGATTTCTGAATGCATTTATACGTTTAAACCTATTTATTTATTTGTTAATTTATTCTTACTTTCTTATTATTATTTATTTTTTTACTTTTTGTTCCTTGACTGTGGTAATTTCTTATACATACTACCTACTGTGACAACTTGTCTATTGTTTTATCTGTCATATTTATTCCAAATGACTAATTATTATATCTTGTAAAAGATATCCTACTCTCTTCTTTGACAAGGTCTTGAATAATAATTTATCTAACTATGTGGTTAGTTTCAACTAGTCATTCATATTCTTTCATCTGGCTTTTTTGGTGCACAGAATTTTTTTATACTATTCTTTTTATTTTATTTTATTGGGGAATTGGTGGAGGGAAACAGTGTTGGGGGATTGGAGAAGGAGACCAGCCAGCCAAGTTGTTGTTCTTCAATTTTTGTTATGGAGGGCACCAGTCACCAGCTAGCTTCCCATCGGCAGCTGTGACCTCTAAGCTCAAAGTGCTGTGTTCAATCTTAGTTGCAGGTGGGTGTAGCCACCATCCCATGCGGGAGTCGAACCAGCAGCCTTGTTGTTAAGAGCGCATGCTCTACCCACTGAGCCATCTGGGCAGCAGCTCAGCTCAAGGTGCTGAGTTCAGTCTTAGTTGTGGGCAGGCGTAGCCCACCATCGAACAGGCAATCTTGTTGTTACACCAGCTGAGCCATCCTGCCACCTGTTGGCAGCTCAGCAACAGCTCAGCTCGGGTGCAGCATCACTGGCCCATGTGGGAATCGAACCAGTGGCCCTGTTGCTCAGAGCTCACACTCTTAAGCCAACTCTTAACCAACTGAGCCACTCGGCCGGCCCTAGACTATTATTTTATTAATTGCTTTTGAGCTTATTTCCGTATCTATAAGATGGAAATGAAAGCAGTACTACTTACATTCTATGGTTACTGTGGCCATTACCTTTAACTAGAGGGCTTCTGTAAAGTGCTTATCACAGTGCCTAACATATAGTTAGTACTTAACAGTATTAGCTAGTATTATGTATGTCAACAATCAATTAATGAAATATGTACTAAGGGTACACTATGTGCAAGATGTGGAGCTAAGCCCTATGTATGCAGAGATGAATAACAGAATACTAACATCCTTGTGGAGCTCATAGTCTAGAGGTGCCATTCAATAGAATTTTCTGCAATGAATAAAATTGTGATATTTGCGCTGTCCAATGCAACAGTCACCTGACACATGTGGCTTTTGAACGTACGAAATGTGACCAGCATAGCTAAAGAACTGAAGTTTTAGTTTTAATTAACTTAAGTAGCCTCATGTGGCTAGTAGTTAGTGCAAATCTAGGCCATGGAGACAATTATATAAATAGCCTCAATAGAGTAAATTAAATGTTATAGTGGAGGCATATGATGATCACTATAAAACACAGAAGCTGAAGTGACTATTTCTCCTTGGGAAAATCAAAAGAGTCTTCATATAAGTGATGACATTTAAATTGGGTGTTAAAAGATGTGTGAGAGTTTTCCGAGAGGAAAGGTGGAGGAAAAAGCATTCTGGAGACAGGAACTCCATGTGTACAGGCACAGAGCCTAGAACAATTCTAGCATACTCAGGACAATTTGACTTATATTTATTTAACTCTAAAAGCCCTTGCCCATTTCAAAACAAACCTGTAACTTTTCTGCCCACTCATCAATGGAGGTAGCAGTCTTCCTATACTGTATGCATACGTGTTTTGCTACAAGAATAAGTTAATACTCAGCAAATTGGAGTGTTCCTCCAATCTGCAGTCTTGGTTCTCTCCTCCAAAGCATTTTATGAACAGGTAAAATAAAACTGGCCTCAGGTATGATCTTTATGAGCTTCTGGTTTTTATCCTTCTCTTTATCTCTCTGAAACATTTCCTTGCCCTTTTATATTGTATTCCATCTTAACTTTCCCTGCTCAATTTCCCACATCCAAATTAATGCTATGAACTTCTCTGATAATGTGAAGATCATTTTTGTCCCCACCCACCCCCATATTTATTTCACACTTCCCCAAACATAGCCAGCATTGAGATTTTGGTGCGATTTACCCCACATCAAGTTACAGAGTGTACCCTGGATGTGTTAGATGCTTTCTATCCTTTTCACCATAGCTCAGAGTGAACCTTGCAGGTTCAGTTGTGGTACCACCTAAGACTTTGGTTCAATGACTATAGGAAGAGATGCCCTCTGTCTTTGGATGTGAACAAGGAGGCATGTCGCCATGATTCTGCTGGCAGCCCTCTGGAGGCATGGAGAAAGGCATTACAAAAAGAATTTCAGAGAAATGAGGCTAGAGCACTGAACAAAATGTACCTGAAACCTGATTATCCACAGACATTAAATTTCCCTGGTATTTGGCATTTTTGAGTTGAGTGTTCTATTATTTTCAACAATACATCCTAACAGATACAATTGCTTATCTAGATTAAACTTTATTTCTTGATTGACTTCTGGATATGTTCCCCTAGGATAGGTCTTCTTTATTTGATCAGGGGCTCTACTTCATCCATGAAATGGCAAGAAGTTCCAAGATTTAAAAGCCAGCAAGCCCAGATATTAAGCCACATCTCTCTTATTCTAAGACTCACTTCCTGGACCCCTCTCAGGGTGGAGAATCTCACAGATGCAAAGGATTTCGGAAGTCATGCTGATTGACTCGGTAATTCGTGACACCTGACTTGGTTTAAGGTGAATAAGTACTCTTCCTTTGCCCACGGACTACTCTGGAAGGAGAATCTGTCCACTTGTGATGCCAGACTTTGAGGACTGTTGAGGGTGAAGGAGCACAGTTTCATGACATAACACTATGAAATAATAACAAATATTTATATAATGCCTACCATGAGCTAGGCACTATTCTAATCACTTTATGTAACTCATTTTACTCACATTTAACCTTCATGACAACCCTTTTAGTAGGCATTATTATTATCTATATTTTATATACAAGGAAATTGGGCACAGAGAGGCTTAGAAACTTGGGTAAGGTAAAACAGTTAGTAAGTTGTAGACCCAGGAGTCGGATCCTGCCAGCCTGGTTCTAGATTCTATGCTTCGCCAGTACCCTAATATAGTAAAAGGAGTTGTTATATCGAGTATATAATGATGAATTTTATAGAGGTACCATTGAAAGAGCCCACAAATTTGAGTTCTTCTGATCTCCCTGATGTCTTTGTGGTGAGCCATCCATCCACTTTCTTCTGCAGGCCTTGGGAATCACCAACCTTTATTTACAAGGTTGCTAGAAAACATTAGGTGTGCCACTTCTGGGCAGGAAGAGTTTTACTTTTTGGAAAACTAACCAGCTCATTTGTGGCTTCAATTCGTTGGAGCCTTGGTCTCAAAAACTCTAAGCTATGTGTCTGTACTTTGTGAAGAATACGTAGGAAGCTCATTTATGTGGGAGTTTGGTTCCTGATCCTAAAAGTTAATTCTCTGCCAATATTTCTTCAGGGCCAGAATGATATATCATGTTTTCTTTATATAAATAAATTTGCTTCAAAGTACAAATGTGCTTTCTGTATAATAACACTACAAACTCAGAGGAATGGCTAATATGAGAAAGGCTGATAATACCAAGCGTTGACGAGGATGTAAATCAACCAGAATTCTCATATTCTACAGGGAGGAGTATATTTTGGCAGAGCCACTGAGGCAAGCTGTTAGGCATCATCTAGTAAAGAGAAAGACATGATTATTTAAACAATTTTAAAGACCATTTCTAGGTATATACCCAACAGAAATGCATACATATGCTCACCTAAAGACAAGTATTAGAATTTTCATTACAGCACTATTTGTAAAATTCAAAAATTGGAAGGAAAAAACCCCAAATATCCATCAGCACAATAGGTAAACAAATTGTGATGTATTCACACAATGAAACACTACATTGATCTACAGATACACCCAAAAATATGAATCAGTCTCACAAATGTAATGTTGAGCTAGAAGCCAGACCAAAAAAGAGTTCCTACGGTATGAGTCACTTTATGTAACATGTAAAAAACTCCTCTGTGCTATCAGGTTACCCTGGGATGGGCAGTGCTGGGGAGGGGGGAACCAGGGGCTTTCTGAGATGCTGGTGTTGTTCTATGTTTTGGTTTAGGTGCTTATGATATGGGTGTGATCAGATAGTAAACTTTATTTGAGCATTATATTTATGATGTACATACTCTCCATAGGTGCGTTATATGTTAGTACAATTTTTTAAAAATGAAGTACACATATGCAGTTTTTCCTGTAGGGTCTCAGTGAGCAGTACAGATTGTCAGTCTATCAAGACAGTGAGTGGATTTGATCTCCTACAGAGAATGACCCTTGATTCTGGGGGGAAAGCCTGGCCAGATTCCATAACCCTTTAACCAAATAGAACCAAATAGACTGAAGTGAATATTTAAAATATAATCAACCAGTTTTTTCAGATTTATAAAATGTTTGGATTAAAATTAAACAGCATTTTCAACTAGAAAAATTGTCCTGTTTTGATCTTTATATTAATTTTCTGGATAGTTGGATTTGGAATTTCAAAACTTTTATGTATTTCTTTGGGATGGGGGGTGTGTGGAATGTGTTTGAGTTTTGTGATGGTTTTCCTAGCAGCACAACTTGGAGCCTGTGTCTATTTTGAAAAAATAATGTATATTTTAGTAAAATTCTACAACATTCAGGCTTTTTCAAACCAAGCAAAGAAACATTTTGATAAATAATTCAGGTTGCCTGTTCTCTTGGAATTTTGTGAATCATACACAACATTGTAATCAATGTTCAAGATGACAGTTCTCTCAGGAATTCAAATTCAACCTTCATTTATTGGGAACTTCCTTTGCACAGAGTACTATTTTGGGTATTTCATATTCCTCATTTAATTTTTACTGCAACTATGATATAGATACTTATCCCCATTAAACAGATAAGGAAACTGACACTATTGCAATTGACAAGTCCAGCTAGACTTTTGACTACAAATCTAGGGTTTTTCCTTCATACTAGTGACTGTCAGAGACTATCTTCTTCTAGGTAATGTCATTGCTGAGGAGTCTAGGAGACAGGGAGACTTATGCTATGCTCACCAAGGCACCATCTTATGCTCAAAAATCAACAGATGTTAGGCTAGAAGAAGCAGGTATGGAGAAAGGAATACAGGCCCGGGAAGGTTACGGGCAGACAGGGAAAATTTGCCAAGCATTTCCACTTCTTCCTATGAGGATGAGGGCTAGGAAAACAAAATCCATTTCAATTGTTTTTTTCCCTGAATTAGACATGATTTTGACTACCTTAATACAGGGAAATTTAACAATCCTTTTTCATCTGCACAAATGTTGATAAGAAGGAACAAACCACAGGGCCCTTTTGTCCTATGATCTTGACCTTGGAATTGCTAAAGAATGTGCTCATATGTCTTTGTCACAAGCTCTGTTGGAACTGAAGAGAGAAGAAATTGGATTCTGTAAACAAAGTTCAGAAATACGCAGTTTGGTTCCAGGAAAGGATTCTGAATTCAATATGGTTGAGTTGGCAGCTTTAGCATCTTCTCTGGGAAGCCCCCAAGTAGCTTAGAGAACTGATGTTGCATAAAAGGGTAATTGCTGTCACTTGAAAACTTAATGTTTGGGTTCTTTGGGTGATAATATGAGAAAAAAATATTTATTTAAGATTGGCCTGTATATGTAAGGAAAAACTAGACCCCAGAGACAGTAACAACAACAACAAAAAGAGTAGTGACTTCAACTCTCCTCCTATTTGGGGAAAGAAATAAAAGGCTATTGAGACAACAGACATTTTATTCTGTGTACCTTTCCCTTTAAAACAAAAACAAACTAGGAAGTGAAATAGGAGAACCTCTTAGCCATATGTGAAAGTTTGCTCTTGGATTTCTCCTTAGCTGTTAAGAGTCTTAGCCCTAACTGCTATGTTCACGTCCAAATATCATTCCATGTGGTTAATTTCTTTAACTGTGTCTTATGAGCCTTTTTTATAGCTTTTGTTTGTCTATCTTGAATTTGAATTGAGCAATGACAAGACTTTAATTTGAAAGGTCAGCCTTCAGAGGCTTTTAACTTTCTTTTAGATTCCATGACTAACCCCCAAGAAACCACCATAAAAAGCTAATGCCAAACAGTTTTCCCAGAGAGGGGTTGTGGTTCCTGAATCTTAAGTCCAGGCCTGTCGCTCGACCAAAAACTTTCTTGGTTTGTAAATTTGCTTACATTTGGTTGTTCATTTGCAAATAATTAAATAATTCAAACAGAACCAAACTGAAGTCCATCTGGAAAGTAGCTGCCCAATAAATGTTCATGGAGTGAATACAGAGATGAATGAATTGGCTCACCTACCCGAACTTGGCTGTCTCCGAATCTCAGAGATAGTGGTTGACACGACTCTTCCTTCCTTCCCAAACATGTATGCGCACCAGGACCTCTATTTATTTTCATCACAAGTATTCTTCTGGAATTTCTTGAACGAAGGGATGAATTTAATGAATATGCAACTGGCACATAAAGAGGTTAAAAAATAATGATCCATGGGCTAAATCCAGCCCCCGAATTTTTATTAGACTTTCACAGTCTTTTAAGGTTTTTAAATGAAAATTTATAAAGTAGGAGATTTTACCTGAAAATATAGGTTCTGTTTCTTCATGTATTAGGTCTATATTTTTCCACGGTATCACATGGGTGGAACAGAATATAGACTACTTATTGTAGACAAGGCATGTGCCCTATACTTTACTACGGTACATGTTTGCCCTAAGAGGAGTGGCCATTAATGATTTTATTTACACTGTTACTCTTCATGTGTGTAGTAAACACATATTTCTCTGTACCACAAGTTTAGACTGAGAACTGTATAATTTTAGAAAAATGAAAAAGAGCATATATTTTCCTTTTAATAGGAAAATACATTTTTACAAAAATTTAATCTTTTTTTTTTTTAAATCTGCCTGACTTCTTTGGGCATTTGAGTACACAACTCTTGCCTTACTGCCTTTTTTTTCTGTGATGGAGATTCTATGCTTTTTGTTTCTGGTAGCTTTGCAAAAGCCAGAATGGAGAGAGGGAACTATTGTTGTCTGAAAAATAAAGCTTCTTTAATATTTTCTTTTATCTGAATAGTGATTCATCAACTCAGATTGTAAGGTTGTCAGAAACTGCTGGTGTGAAGGCAAAAAATAGAGGAGATGAAGCCATAGACTGCACGTGATGTCAGCCCATGGGGTGGGGACCTGGGTCTGACCCAAGCTGAGGTCAGGAAGGAAGCTGAGGATCAGAGCTCCAGGATCAGACAGCTACCAAGAGTGGCCAAGTCAAGAACTTACTGGAAGGTCCAAGTGGAGTTCAGGAAACTTGAAGAGGAAAAAATGTTTGCAGCCTGTGTGCTGCCTAGCTTTCAAGACTTTAGCACACATAGAAGCTTCAGGCCAAGTTGGGTCTTTTTGACAACTAGATTTACTTTTAATCTTTCTTTTTAATCATATTCTAACTCACCTTTCCACCAGATAACTTAATATAACATACAAAAGGTTTCTTTAGTAACTTTTTAAAATGTATACATTTTATTACAGTGTAACACATGTACAAATATTCAACTGAATGGGTTTTTCACAGGTGCACCATACTATGTAACCAGCACCCAAATCAAAAAAATAAAACATCATTGACACTTCCATTCCTCTCTAGCAGACATTACCCTTCTAAGGATAACTGCTGTCCTGATCTATAACCCATAGATTGCTTTTATGGGTTATAAATGGAATAGTACAGTATGTAGTGGCTTCTTGGGTTCAATATTACATTTGTGGAAATCATCCCCATTGTTGCATGTAGCATTGTCTTACTGCTGTTGTAAATAAATGCCATAATTTGTATACTAATTCTACTCTTGATGTAACTTTGCATGGGTATTAATTTGGGGCTATTACAAATAATTCTGCCATGTACTTTTTTGTACTTATTTTATGGTAGTAACCTATATGCATTACTTCTGGGCAGATTTTCACAAATGAAATTGCTGGGTCATAGAGAATACGCACGTTCAGTTTTACTAGATACCACCGAATCATATGCCAAAGTTCTTACACCAACATGCACTCCCACCATGAGCATATAGGAAAGAGCTGCTTGATCTACAATATCACCAACACTTGTTACTCGTCTGATTACACTTCTTCAGGTCCGGGGTGACTAGATTTATTATTTGTTCGGGACTACTCTTCTAGGGGGATTTTTCATTTATTTAGATCCCATTTAAAAATTCCAGAGGGATTTGTCTGGGATGGCATATAGACTTAATGCATGTATCAACTCCTCTTGCTAATGAGTAGCTGGAGAGCTAGGTGGAGAAACAGATTCTCGGTTTATTTTTTAATTTTATTAAATTTATTGGGGTGACATTGGTTAATAAAATTGTATAGGTTTAAAGTACACGATTTTATAAAACTGTGTCTGTATATTGCATTGTGTATTCACCATCCAAAGTCAAATCTCCTTCCGTCACCAGATATTTGACCCCATTTACCCTCATCTACCACCCGCCTCCCTCCTTTCCTTCTGGTAACCATTATACTGTTGTCAGTATCTATGAGTTTTTTGTTTGTTTCTCTTGTTTATTTATTGTTTTCATTTTTTTTTTATCCCACATATAAGTGCGATTTCATGGTTTTTGGCTTTTTCTGGCTGACCTATTTTGCTTAGCATTTTCTTGGCCACATGAATGATGCTTCCATGAACATGAGGTCTATATATCTTTATGAATATATGCCTTCAAATTTTGGGGGTAGACACCCAGAAGAGGGATTGCTGGGTCATAAGGTAATTCTATTTTTAGTTTTTTTTTTAAGAACCTTTATACTGCTTTCTATAGTGAGTGTACCAGTTTGCATTCCCACCAGCAGTGTATGAGGATCCTTTTTTCTCCATAGCTTCTCCAACACTTGTTATTACTTGTCTTGCTGACAATAGCCATTCTAACAGGTTGTGAGGTGACATCTCATTGTGGTTTTAATTTGCATTTTCCTAATGACTAGTGAAGTTGAGCATCTTTTCATTTATCTGTTGGCTGTTTGTATGTCTTTTTGGCTGTTAAGGTCCTCTGCCCATTTTTTTTATTTGAATTGTTTGTTTTTTTGTTGTTGAGTTTTGCGAGTTCTTTATATTTTTTTAATATTAGTTTCTTATCGGAGGTGTTGTTTGCAAATGTCTTCTCCTGTTTGGTTGGTTTCATTTTGTTGATGGTTTCTTTTGCTGTGCAGAAGCTTTTAGTTTGATATAGTCCCATTCCTTTATTTTTGCTTTTACTTCCCTTGTCTTCAAGATCAAATTTATAAAATTCTCTCTAAGATCAAGGTCCATAAGTTTAGTACCTATATCTTCTTCTATGTATTTCATTACTTCAAGTCTTATATTTAGGTCTTTGATCCATTTTGAGTTAATTTTTGTGTATCGTGACAAGTAGCAGTCTAGTTTCCTTCTTTTTCATGATTTAGAAATAAAAATGTGAGAGTAGTTTGTCAATATTTATTACCAATGTTGGAGAAAGTTTGATTCTGGATCACATGTTCTAATTGCTTGTGGTGCTAAATTAAAGAAGATATGGGAGGTTGATGATAATGACCATTAGAAAATAACTAGAGGTAAAAATTAGTTGGAAACTATTAGCAGAGAGTTCCTCAGTGGCATCATTGCTAGTTGGGTATAATAATGTTCCCTTAAACCAACCCATTTCTCATTCCTTGAGGGACCTTTATCTTAGCCCTAAATATGTTTACTTAAATTGCTCCTGATTTTTTTTATAATTTCACCCTCACTTTCACCCCTACTGCTCTTCTCTCTTCTAAGAAGTTTCTTTACTTTCAACAAGTGCATTTAGAGGGAGGAATTGTAAATAATATCTATTTAATCTAATTCAATGCAACTTATTGAGTTTTCAGTTCAGTTAAGGTCAACCAAATTTTTCTAATTATAGATTTTTTAATTTATGTACTTTCACTGATTTGCACAAGTTATACATACAAGCAAGCACACAGCAACTCTTTCCACCACTAACATATACTGTTATCATTCAGTAAACAGTGCCACTTTAAACTTTGAAGCAAATAGCTTTAGGTATATAGGCCTTTAAAACTTCACATGTTCTTAAGTAGAAAGTCTTCTATAATGAAAGCACTTGCTGTGTGCTAGATAATGGGAAAGCAAGGATGAATCAGCAACAGTCACTTTGCTTGGAGGCTATCACAATATGATCTCATCATTTCAATAAAAGAGAATAATACTATGATCAAAGACGTCACAGGGAGATCATTTATCAGGAACTGTGAAGGATCTGAGATTTTTACCCTCCTTGTAAGCTAATAAATGACTCTAACACAGTTTCGTGGAAACTGGCAGAAGACACCATAGTCCTGGATCAATGACAAAAATCTTTATTACTTATGACACAACGTGAGTATCATGTTAGAATCACTTCCTGTTGCCCAGCCATTTCCACAGGGTGATGTGGGGGAACGGGGTAGATGCAGCACAAGCAGTGGGCTTGCTTCACTGCTGAGGTCCCTGAACTTAGGGAACCTGAATCTTTCATACGACACAGACAGCCAATTTGCCATTTTCTTCAGAGGGAGGCATTATGTCTATCTTCAAAGGCTGCTCTCCCTATAAACATCCTTGAAAAGACAGCCAGAAACAAAAGGATAGTTAGTGCCTCACTCACAAGACATGCAGAATCAAATCACAAGAGCTCTGCCTGGAAATCAAAAAGGGCTTTCTAGAAGAGTTGCCGAGTTTGAAGGACAAATGGGCCACCAGGTAGAGAAGTAGGAGGAAATCTACTTTAGAGAGTGGAAACAGAGTGAGCAAAGACCTGGAGATAGAATGAGGAAAGCACAAGGATAATTTGGAATTACTGTAAAGTATTGTTCTCAGCTTCAAAGATTTAACCAAATTTTGATCACTATTTGCATTTATTTTTGCGACAATTCATGTCATCATGATCACAGTGATGTTTGTGGGACAAATCATTGAGTTAAATGCACTGACTGGTGGGGTATAACAGACCGGGACCCAATCTACTGAGATAAATATGTTTTGCCTTCTGGAGATACACAGAATGAATGCCCCTCTTTCTACCCCAAATTATGACAACAATGCTGCAGCTTTGTGAAGACCGTTCCCTTTTCCTATGGCCTTCAGTTCAGAGCCTTTGGGTCTTTCAGACACTCCACATGCATCACAGTTTTTTGTTTGTTTGTTTTTTAAATTGGAAAATTGGGGGAGGGGAGCAGTGTTGGGGAATTAGGGAGGGGGATCAGCCAAGTTGTTGTTCTTCAGTCTTCGTTGTGGAGGGCACCAGTCGCCACCTGGATGCCTGTCAGCAGCTGTGGCCTCTAAGCTCAAGGCACTGTGTTCAATCTTAGTTGCAGGTGGGCGTAGCCACCATCCCATGCGGGAGTCGAACCGGCAGCTTGTTGTTAAGAGCGCACTCTCTATCTATTGAGCCATCCAGGCAGCAGCTCAGCTCAAGGTGCTGAGTTCATTCTTAGTTGTGGGCAGGCGCAGCCCACCATCGAACAGGCAGTCTTGTTAGGAGCACGTGTTCTCACCAGCTGAGCCATCATGCCACCTGTTGGCAGCTCAGCGGCAGCTCAGCTCTGGCGCAGCGTCACTGGCCCATGTGGGAATAGAACTGGTGACCCTGTTGCTCAGAGCTCATGCTCTTAAGCTAACTCTTAGCCAACTGAGACACTCGGCCAGCCCAGCATCACAGTTTTTAAATCCTTCACCATCTCGATGTTCTTTTTTTGGACTTGTCCTAGAACACTCTAAAACTGTGTTATCTAGAACTGGACAGTATTTTGGGGTCTTGAGTTCATCTTTTTTAAACTGCTGAGGGTCTGAAGAACTAAATCTATTGATTGCTTGTGGTTCTAGAATTAATGTTGTCAAAGCAACTAATTGAGCAGTAAAGGCATCATCCTACCAGCCCAGTCAGTGTTACATGTGGCTTTTGGACTGACGTGACCCTGTCAAGGAAGGTACTGAAAATTCTGGAGAAAAGAATTCTTGGTATTCTAACCAAAGGGACTAGAATTTGGACTAGAGGACCATCTGCATAATGGGGGGGGGGAGAGTTGTGACTGTTTAATGCAGATTCCTGGGTACTACACATAACAAATTAGTCTCCCATGAGGTGGGGCCTGGGAAATCTGCATTTTTAACCAACTTCTTCCATGAATTTTATGCAATAAAAGATTTTCATGCACTCAAATATTAGAAAACTCCTGTTTAAGAAAGTCCTTAAGGAATGAGTCTTTTTATCCCGAAGGAGTTAATAGACCTCCCTGAGGAGCCACAGCACTTCCCAGCCCAGGGGAGGAACTTCCTACCTATTCCTGCCAGCATTCTTCTGACATCCTTCAGAGGAAAGGATAGTTCATTCTCCTTATCTCACCATTCAAAATGGAATGAGAGCTGAGACTGTTTCCTTTTGTCTTGAAGTGACTCACACAAGTGACCCAGGAGTGCAGTCTACATTTATGCAGCTGGAATGTGATAATCCTCAGAAGAAGGTCCCAATGGGCTGTCAGGCTCAGTGCAAGATGCAAGTGGGTCATAGTGGTGAACAATACACAATGTACTTGGATGTCTAGAGAAAGATACTAACATCAAAATGGTGGTCCACCAGGAAGTATGCATCACGACAAGTGCCATAAAGGAAGTAAACGAGGTACAGCAAGAGAAGGAATAGATGAATTGGGTTTATTTTCCTTCGAAAGCGAAGAGAATGATGTCTTGGGAATCCAAGAAAGCATACTAAATCTGAGAGAAACAAAAATGCAGGCACATGCCGATGATATGTCTTGAAATTAATATTATATATTATATGTGATTACATTTAACACATTGTCTTTTAGTTCACATAGTATTCCTTTAGGTTAGATACAATTATACCTCTTGGATAGATAAAGAAACAGAATTAGAGGGTGTCAGTTATTTATTCATTTATTTCACAAACACTTATGGAGCACCCGGCAGGCATGGCATCAGGGTCTGGTAAGCAGTTAGTGGCTGGCCTCTGTCTTCAGGATGTAGACTTTCTGTGTTCTCTGCTGTCAAATTGCTCATAATATTGTTAGAAAAGTTAAAAAATGTAAAAATGTAAATTACAATGTAACTTAAATGTAAGTACAATGCACTACATAAATGAAAATGTAAAAGTTATCCCCAAACTTTCCAAATGAACTGTATGGGTTAAAAATGTCAATGCCTGTGGTTTGGAGGGCCAACAGAAGTATGGACTTGTGTTGACCTTTTAAATATTAATAGCATTTAGTGATGTTCTCAGGAATAGAGGATATTTGCTCTGAGTTAGCACAGGAAGTTTAAAAACACAAACCAATCACTGATTATAGACATTAAAAATATCAGTTAATTCAATTAAGCAATATGTATTTGCTGAAGATATACAATGCGCACAACTTCTCAAATCACTGAGCTATGGAGCTCCAAAATCATAGTAACACCCAAAGTCTTATTAAAAAATTTACAATCCAGTCGGGGAATTAAGATATGAAATTATAAAATAGTGATAAGAGCCAACAGCACTATGGAGTTATGCAATAGGCCACTCAGCTGTCTAAATTAAGGAATATGATAGTAAATGATGAGGTGACAATTGTTTAGACATTAAGAGCCAAAGAAATCAGAAGCAGACTAAATTGGCCTCTTGGTGATTTTGGAAATTCCAGGAAGAAAAAACACTGGGGCGTGTGTGTGTGTGTGTGTGTGTGTGTGTGTGTGTGTGTGTGTGTGTGGTTGTATTTTTCCAGGAAGTATAGATTCAAGGTGTGGTTTGGTTTTTCCATATTTTTTTGAAGTAAATTACTCCCTGACACTGTTAGAGGAAGCTCGTGTGATATTTTCCCCCTCTTACAAGTACAGGTTTCTATTAATTTCTTATTTCTCAGAGCTTTGTACTTTAATTTTTATTTATCTTTTCCTGAGGCTGTGTATCTTAACTTCCTATTTGATTCAAAGTACAGTGAAAAATACTTAGAATGGAATTTTTTTGTATGTATTTTTATAGTGTTCTTTTTCTGGGCATATATTTAAATTTTTTCCTTTATTAAAATATCTGAAACACATATGACAAACTGCTAATATTTGTTATACTTGGGTAGTAAGTATATGAATGTTTCATTGTTTTGTTGTGTTAAGTAATGTTATGTCATATTTATATGTACCAGAATTATAATATATATAAAATATATATAGTATTGTATAATATTACAATATATTTAACATTTTCAAAATTAAAACAAACTTTTTGCCATACTCCCAAATTCTTGGCACCAGGAACACTACTCACAGCTACAACCCAACATCCAACATCAACATTTGAGGCAAACCCCAGGATAACTTAAATCCAACCCAACAAGACGGAGGAAGGTGAAAAAGGTTAGCTTGGGATGATAATCTGTCAGCTTGACAAAAATCATTTCACTATAAAAGGGAAGGCAAAGCTCTAACTTCAGTTTAACAAAATCCAATTGCTGTACTGGTAAAATGCACCACCCAAAGGACAAAAAGAAGCAATAGCATAATTCCACACTTTTTGCTGTCCCTCTTTCCTACTTCCATCTAAGGCTTCCAAACACATAAGGCATAGATCCTCAAGGAGGCAGTCATATCTCAAGTTCAAAACAGCCTTTAAGAACTCAAGAAATAAAGTGACTAGCTCCCTGAATAATAGTTTGGGGGCATGGGCTCTGTCAGAGTCACTCCCACATCACAGCACATAGCTGTTCCTCCTCTTTGAGCAGTTGGACCTGGGTTTCCATCAGAATAGTTGATGGAAGTATGTCCATTTTTGGTTTTGTGTTTGGAGGACAATGCAACCTTTTTTAAAAATACACTTCATTTTTTTTTAGAATGAATTATAGATTTACAGAAAAATTGAGAACATGTTAAAGAAGCAATATTCACACATTATTATTAATTCAAGTCCACACTTTATTCAGATTTCTTTAGTTTTTACCTAGTGTCTTTATTCTGTTCTAGGATCCCATCCAAGATGCCACATTACATTTAGCCATATATCTCCACTGGCTCCTCTTGGCTTTGGCAATTCTCAGAATTTCTTGATTTTTTTGATGACCTTGACAGTTTTGAGGACTACTACTCAGGTATTTTGTAAGGTGCTTCTCAGTTAAGATGTTGTCTCATGATTAAGCAGGGGTTATGAGTTGGGGAAGGAAGATCACATAGGTAAAGTGCTATTTTTACCACAAGATATCAAGGTTACATACTATCAGCATGCTTAATGATTTTGATGTTGACCTTGATCTCCTGGATGAGACAGTGTTTATCCAGTTTATCCACTGTAAAGTTATTTTTCCCACCCCATATCCATACCCTTCCCTTTGGGAAAAAGTCACCATGCATAGCTTACACTTAAGGAGTGAGAAGTATTTACGTCAATTATTTGGAACTATTTTTCTGCATTGGAGACTTGTCTCTTTTCTCTTATTTATTAATTTATTCCATCATTTGTTTATATCAGTATGGACTTCTGAATATTTTTTTTATGCTTTTGGTTATAATCTAATACTATGTTATTTTGTTGCTTAAATTGTTCCAGCTTTGGCCATTGGGAGCTTGTTTAGTTGGTCCCAGCTGGTCATATATTGTATAAGTATGACTATCTTATATGACATTTAGAATATTGTATACATCAATTTAAAAATTTTTAATTTGTTCAGATTATACAACAAATATATACTTATGAGACATAATTTCAATACAAAATGTGTAAGAAGCTAAAAGTCACACAAAATACACTGCTCAGAATTAACATTTTAGCATATTACTTTATATTTTTATATGCATATTCAGAGATATTACTGATAATTTAAGTTTACTTAACACATTCTTGGTCTTCAAACAAATACAATATAGAAAAGATCTTGATGAAAGAGAATATTTGTCTCTGAGTGGACTATTAATTTTTCCCAATTAAAAAAAGGAAGTAGGGTGATCAGTGACTTAAATCAATGTAATTTTGTTTGTCATAAAAATAACTTTGCAAGTTCCTTGACAATTAAAATTATGAATCTATTTTTTGTAATTCATACAGACTAATAGCTGAAGTTATGTATAGAGCTAAGCTATTGTTGATATAGAACTTTTTTTTTTATTAAAGTTTTTTTTGGTGACAATGGTTAGTAAAGTTACCTAGGTTTCAGGTGCACAAATTCTGTAATACATCATCTGTATATCACATTGTGTGTTCACCACCCAGAGTCAGTTCTCCTTCCATCACCATATATTTGACCCCCTTTACCCTCATCTACCACCCCTCTCCCCCCTTACCCTCTGGTAACCACCAAACTATAGTCTGTGTCTATGTGTTTTTGTTTCTTTGTTTGTCTTGTTCCTTTGTTGTTTTCAGTTTTATATCCCACATATCAGTGAAATCATATGGTTCTCAACTTTTTCTGTTGAGAATGATATATAACTATTTAGTAGGTTATTACCAGTAGGATATTTATAAGCTTTACTCAGAAAATGGTAAGGGATTCTAACCAATTAATGGAATAAAGAACGTGGTGCCAGAAACACATTTTCAGTACTGAGAATAAAGTACAAATACAAGAGAAACTTCTGAACACTGCCAGTCATATATTTCAACTATTTATCCAACTTGAGAAAGTTTAATTCAGTCATATGAGACGTTACTTTGATTCCAATTATGGTTTCTGACTTGGAATCCCTCTACTAATTAATTTGGAAATTTACTCTCTGACTTACAGATTATCAATGTCAATTTTGTCTTCAAATTTAAATAAACTACTTAAATCTACTTGGGTTTTAAATTAATATTCAATTTGTTAAAGTAAAAATGTAGAAACCTAGTTTTCTGTAAGCCTTTACATATTTTGTCAATCTTGTAAGATTATTAATTGAGTACTTGTTATAGAAAATAAGAACTATTATTTCTTGGAGAGTCTTTGATTAATGTTTGATAACCTCATTTTAAACATATTAGGGCTGGCCGAGTGGCTCAGTTGATTAAACATATTAAACTATTTACAAACTTAGTAAATTAAATTATTTAAATATTTTAAATGCATTTATAATTATTGTTTAATTTTCACTTTACTTTAAAATTTGCCACTCCAAATATCAAGTTTTCCCCAAATACTTAAACACTCATATTAATTTATAAATATAGTTAATCTCAAATTACCTTAAACATCCCAGAATAGTTCATATATTTTGGCAAATTATTTTATTACATTTAACTCAATTCCAAAACTCTAAAATCAATTATATGGATTATTAGAAATCTATTTAGGCTTATAGGTCAGAATCTCTTAGCCACTGCAAACCCTTTAGATTCAAACATTGGGAAGTTATTCCACTGATTACAAACCAGGCTCTGCCAACCAAAGGCCAAACCCAAGGCTCAAATCAAAACCCAGGCTATGGTTCCAGCAGCTCCAGCCCAAGTTGCATCTCCCGCTCAGACTCCCAAAGGTGCCCAGATGCCCATCAAGGCTCCTGAGTAGAGGCCTCTGTCTGCTGTTGTGAAGGCAGAAGGGCTGGTGTGACCCCTGGGCAGCTGTGTGCATGCCATTTGTACAAATAAACCTGAGGCAAGATCTGTAAAAAAAAAAAAAAATTAAATGGAAGCAAGGAAAGAAGGAAGGAAAAGAAAGGAGAGGGAGAGGGAGATAATTGAGTGAGCCATCTTAAGGTTCCAGGCTTTGGACCCTAAACTGCAGTAGTTTATACACATGGATCAAAGAGAAGCTATCTGCAACTCTGCCAAATCCTCAAGCTCTGCCTAAGTTGAAGACTTTTAAGCAAACTAAGTAACTGTTGTTATTTTAAGCCGCTAAATTTGGGGGGAATTATAAGCCATAGATAACTGAAACACTTCGTAATAAATATATGGATCAGCTTAGAATGTTTTACTAGAGTGGCAATCAACTTCCAAATCTCAGAAACTTAAAACAGCAAATGTTTATTTCTCACTCCTATCACTTGTTCAATTATGGGTCAGCAGCAGTTCTACTCCAAATAGCCTTTGCTCTGGACCCAGGACGAAAGAGCAGACTCTATCTGCAACATGATCTCACAGTGAAGGGAAAAAAGGAAATGCAGGGACCATGCTATGGCTTTTAAAGCTTCTACTCAGAGGAGGCACACATTGCCACTATTATTTCAA
>NW_017732648.1:314077-317019 GCF_001890085.2 Hipposideros armiger
TTTTTTCATTTGGGTGGTAAGGAGACGCTGTCCTTTGAGAAAAGAGGAAGGAGAGAGGATGTATCTGCCCAGATTCCACCCAACTGATGTCAAATTTTCCTCACAGGGAAGTAATGCCTTGCACTTCTGGGTAATATCACCCAGTCCCTTCAGTGACTTCTTGGCATTCTAAATCCCAATTCCTTGTGGTATTCTATCTAAACCATGAAATGGAGCTCAGAACCAGAAACTCCAAGCGTGTAGGTGGCCAGCCAAGGCAGACATAACACATTGCAGGCAAGTTACTGGGTTGCCTGAGGCAGTAAAACGATAGGGCTAAGTGGAGTTTAGGGTACTGTACTGACAGGTGGGGTCATAGTTGGGGGTCCTGAGAGATAGGTGGAGTTGAAGGAACCTGAAGGGGTACCTAAGATTTGTGCCCCATCCATAATCCATTCTTCTTTGCGGCACACTAGGTGCTTGATTCACATCATCTAATATTCACAACCTTATACACATTCTACTGGCAAGGAAATGAAGGCTCTGAGAAGTTACCTGTGTTGGCCAAGGCCACACTGCTAGGAATGCAGAGGTTTGGAAGGAACTTGCAGGTGGCTGAACTGAATTGGAAGGTCACCCAATTGGGAGGACAGTCTCCTCCACTTGACTGTCAGCATCATGGAGGAGAAGCCCTGTCTGCTTTACTCCCACTCTGTTCTCAGAGATGGGGACAGTGTCTGCCTCATTGCATATGTTCATTGCTTAACTGAATTGAGTAAATAAGATACTCCAGTACTGGAAAAAATGTTATAGATGCAATTCTTTCTCCTCAACCTGTCCACTGTGTAATTATTCAAAAATCACAGGCCTCTGGGCATCTTCTGAATGCTGACAAAATTTAGTTTAAAAGAAAAAAAAGGAGTCTCAATTATACACAACCTGACTTTTCATTGGTATGAATACTTTTCTCACCTCAACTATATTATTGGTGAAAAGGTGCTCACTGAGAGCAGACTTGAATCCCCACTTCATCATTTAAAAACAAATCATTAAAAGTTTAACAATACACCAGCTGACTTCTTAATCTCAAATGTTAGACCCTAAGTATATAACCTTAACTCCTATATAGTAATCAATCAGTAAAACAGTATAACAGCCTTCAAAGCATAACACTTAGTAAGTTATTAAGCTCCAAAAGTTTTGAATAATATTACAGATATTATGTTTTTTTTTCATTTTTGACTGCTATAGTTAGGTTTTTGTTTGATGAGACTCGAATATGGCATCACTATTTAATAACACAATATCTTGAATAATATATATGTCTGCCAATGATGTATATTTTGAGTCTAACCAAGAAGAAGGAAGTAGAATATAAAATGTATTTTACAGTTACATGTTTGTTTGTTTTTTAAAAAAAGGGGAAGCTGATTCTAAAATTTATATAAAAATGCAAAAGACCACCAAATTAAAACAATCTTGAAAAAGAAAAATAAAGCTAGAGAATTTACATTTCCCTATTACAAAATGTACTGTAATTAAAACAGCATAGTACTGACACAAAGATAGATATATAGATTGATGGAATAGAAATAAGTGTTCATACATAAACCTTTGCATTTATCATCAATTGATTTTTGACAAAGGTGCCAAAACAATTCAATGAGGAAAGAATAATCTAATCAACAAATGGTGTAAAAAATAAAGTGGACTACATTAAAATTAANAGTATTTGGAGTGAGAAACAAGAAGCTCTGGGGTACTGAGGAAGCAGCGGGAAACAGGCTGGAACGACCCGGGCGGGGGGGGGGAGCATCTTAAAGGGCCTTGTACAGGTGATGCTTTAAAGACACGATCATCTTTTTTTAAGAAAAAAGGTCAGGCTTACCATATAGTGATTGATCAGCCACTCACTGTTCACTTCCCTACCAAAAGGCAGTCATGAATCAACACAAATGACTAGTGCATACATTTATCCCTTTATTAACTATTCATTCAAGAAATATTGACCGAATGAATACCTGATACTCTGTGTTAATCCTGATTTCTTCCCTCAGGTGGTTTATGGCCTAGCCAAGCAGAGACAAATAACATGTACAAAAATAACATTAAACATGAACATGTCAGAGGTGCATGGTTTAGACAATAATAGGGTGGAATTCCATAGGAATTGGCTTTTTTTTTAAAGATTTTATTGGGGAATTGGGGAAGGGGGACAGCCAAGTTGTTGTCCTTCGATCTTAGTTGTGGAGGGCGCAGCAAGCTCAGCTCCCAGTCCAGTTGCCATCCTGTCACCTGTTGGCAGCTCAGCAGCAGCTCAGCTCGGGCGCAGCTCACTGGTTCACGTGGGAATTGAACCGGCGTCCCTGTTGCTCAGAGCTTGCGCTCTTAACCAACTGAGCCACTCGGCCAGCCCCCAGGAAATGGCATTTAAAGTCAAGACTTGAGGGATAAATTGGAAGTAGTGAGGCAAAATGGGGGAAGAAGCAAGAAAGCAAAAACTCACAGACAAGGAATAACAGCACAGCAGCTTTGAGGAACAAAAAGTGGTTTGACACGGCTTTAGGCTGGGAGAAGAGAAAGTGTTGAGAAAGGATGCTAGAAAGGTGCATATGCCCAGGGCTCCCTGGGCCTCGTAAATCAATTATAGCCTCTATTCAAGAGCAATGGGAAACCAGGGAGAATTTTAAGCAAAGAGGCAACATAATGAAATTTACCATTTAGAAAGATCATGGTGGCTGCTGTTTGGAGTATGAATTGGAGGGGAAAGAGTGAAAGAAAGATTAGTTAAAAGCCTCAAACTTGGGAACATGGCTATGATGGTTGTTGACATGGGAGCAGTCCCACTCAGGTGGGGAAGAACCATCCCACCAAGTCCAAAGATCTCAACATCCCTCCTCCTCTCAAAGGAACGGCAAGTTCTTGGCTGACACTCAGAGTGGGCACAGGATGTTCTCTGACTC
>NW_017732648.1:321009-333440 GCF_001890085.2 Hipposideros armiger
TCTAAGTCAGCTGAGGCATGAGTTCTATAATACACCTAAACGTTTATAAAGGAAAATTTTCCTAAGCCTTAGAATATAGTTTCCTATTCCTACCTGATCTGTTTTTCACTAGGAATATTAGTTATAAATTCAAACAAACTGTGTGATAAATTTGATGGTGAGCAGGAAGAACTGTAAGCTAAGGAACAGCAAGACCCTGCAATATGTCATTGAAATTAGCAACATTATCTTACTCTAAAATTGTCCTGTTAGTCCTAAGGAAGACATCTCTATTGAAGTAAAATGATAAAAGCCTTACCTGGTAAATTCATTGGGACCATTTCCTGGGTAGAAAAGAATATGGATGGAGAAGAGAAAAATAAAAATACATTTAGAGTAGCTAAATGTAATCTTTCAATTCTTCAGTTGCTTGATGTACAAAACTAGCTAGACTAAGCAATTCAGAAGGATTCTTTTATCACTCAAATTTTTATTCTGAAAGATTCCAGCTTTGCCAAGAAATGAAGGACTATTGGCTTATTTTTCACTTAGCCAAGGAACCTATGAAATTCATGGAATGTGCTGAGATTATTTTTCATGTAGATTCATGAAAACAAACATAACAGTCATCCTAAAACTCTCTTTACTGTAACTATTCTTATTTTTTACATGAGAAAATGGTTTAAAATGAAATTATTTTGTACCATATTGATTTAAATAACCTTAACTCCCACTGAGCCTTGGCCCCAAATGAGAAAGTCATTACTCATGGTATGAATTGGTTTTTCCTCCCAGGGTATCTTTTGCTATTTGAAATGCTTTGATTCCATGTTGGAAAAAAAATATGGCGAGAGCTATGATAACAAGTGGCTGGAGAAAGTTGAGCTGTGCCTTTGTAATATATTTTAAGAGNATTTTATCTTCTTGGATCCCCAGCTTTTTCATCTTTAAAATGGGGGTAATGATACCTGCCACAAAACCTGGGAATAAAATACATTGGTGAAAATAAAATTTAAAAGGGTTCTTGCAAACACTTCATAAGTGAAAGCCTTTCCATATCTGAGGCCCTCCATCCTCACTCCCTGCAGGAAATCATCTCGGTAAAGTTCACGATTCAAACCCTTGCTCTTGTTGACAGTAAGGGCAGAGATTGAGGTAAGGCTATGAGATAATCTATCAAAGCTATTACTATTGTCACCTGTATTGTGGATCTTTATCCAAAGCAAACTAGCCATAGAAAATAGATGCTGGCAAGCATCATATATGTTGCATTTTCCCCATGTCCCCTGCTGAAGCTGAAGAAATCAGAAAAGCCTTAGTCGCTACTATCAGGCAAATCACTAGCCGCCATTACATTTCCTTTCCTGCCCGTACAGTGATTAAAATCTGCAGCTTCACGTGGATATTTTTAGTGCCAAGAAATGAACTTTCATGAAAGAAGCCAGACAGATAAGACCACATGTTATATGATTTATATGAAATATCTAGAATAGTTAAATCCCTCGAGACAGGGAGCAGATTGGTGGTTTCCAGGGGCAGGAGCGAGGGGAGAGGGAGAAGTGATGGTCAGTGGACCCAGGGTTCTCTTTGGGAGTGATGAAAATACTTTGGAACTAGGTAGAGGTCATGGCTGCACAACACTGTGTGTGTACGAAATGCCACTGAACTAGACATTTAAAAATGGTTCATTTTATGTTATGTGGATTTCATCACCATTCAAACCAGAAAGGGACTTTCCAAATTCCAAGTGCTTAAGAAAGGCCTTCCTTTAGTGAAAGGATGAGTAAGGTGTGATGCATAGGTCAATCGCTTAAAAGCCAAGTGCTGGAGAATTGGAGAAAATGCTGACAGGCAGAGAGTGCTCCNAATATTTACTCTCCAAGGAGATGATGACTTTTAACCATTTTCAACATGAATTTTCAATAAGCTGATGAACAGAATGGACCATGTTCTAGACAAATTTACATGCAAGCTCAAGTTAATATATAATTTTAGAACATTTAGGGCCCCTTAAAGACCATCCACAGGTCCACTAGATCAGTCAGTCTCCCAAAGGGTCATCACTAGAATTTATTACTGGGGAAAGATACTGGGAATTCAGATTTTCATGCTGCACCTCTGTATGTGAACCTCTGGGCATGAGAACAGTCCTCTACGTTTTAAAGTTACCCTGCCAGGTGATTCATGTGCGCTCACTGCCATAGAGGTTAAATGACCTGATAAAAAACCATGACAACCTGGGTTATTTGCAGGAATGAGGGAATACAGCTCATGTGCATCAGAATGTTTTTATGTGCTGGGCTTGTCTTTCCCACCAGATCGCAAGCTCCCAAGTGGTGGAAGCTCTGCCCAGTGTCTTTCTTTGTATATCTGCACAGGGGAGGTTCTTGGACCTGAGTGGGTGCTTCAAAAAGGAGCTTAACTGCCTCGTGTTACAGGAAAATGCGCCCAGTGTGATGTTTTCAATTAGGGTCCAGCAGACACTGTCTGTATTTGAGTTTGTAATGAATATTTTGCAATCCATTCCTCAGAACAATGAAACTTCTGAGAT
The DNA here is from genome assembly GCF_001890085.2 of Hipposideros armiger. Lineage (NCBI taxonomy): Eukaryota > Metazoa > Chordata > Mammalia > Chiroptera > Hipposideridae > Hipposideros > Hipposideros armiger. The sequence continues at coordinate 323,540 of NW_017732648.1, forward strand.
TTCCCGAGTCCCTCTGTGACTATCAGATGGCTCCTCACTGAGTCAAGGCTACAAGTTCAAAGATACAAAATTGGCAAAGTTTAATACAGTTATAGATTTGATTTGATTTGATTGTGCTAAAATCCAACTTACAAAAAATGCATATGCACATTATCTGCATAGGAAATGCCTTTGAAAAATAACTCTTGTGGAAATTTTATACATATATATATANCTGAGAGACCAAGAAAGCATTAAAGACTCATAAATAGGTAACACTTAGCAGTAGTTAGAGGAAATGAAAACAAAACAAAACAACAAAACAAAAAAGGCAAGGTCCCATCAATAAAGAGATAGTCAGAAATACCAAAAACATGATTTTTATTAAATATTTTTATGTATATATTATATTTCAAAACATAAGGAAATAAACTCCACCATTAATGATTTTAACCATCTCCAGCTTATATTGATATAAATATAAAGTTATTAAAATTTATTGTACTGCAAAATTTCAGAAGTGTTTTAAATGTAAAAGTAGGAAAGTTACGACAAGGGAGAGGTTCTTATTTGTCTAAGAAGATGCAGGAAATAAGAGCAATTCCTATAACCTGATGGTGATTTCATCTTTGCTCCATTTGTAGCAAGAGGACAGATGGAGTTATTAAACATTTTATGGGGAATTTTATTTAAGGGCAAAATAAGAATCTACTTTATCAGGTAGATATGGGTTCATGATATAGTCACAAAACTACCTCCTGTAAGAGCAATGAGTCTCTCCAAACCAGGCTAGAAGTTTCTAAGAGCAGCAATAGTTTTTAGGGCTAATTGTGTTTCATAGGCAGTACTTTCAGGTTTGGAGGTGTAGAAGCTTTCGAGATGGCACATCAAGGGGAAAACGAAGAGGTGGCCATACCCTAATACTACTTTCCTGATCGAAATGTTTTGACACTTGAGAAAGAAGATGATTATTTTCATCAAGTAAAATGCCATACAAATATAAAATATTCAAGCATTATAACTGAGTCTGCATTTTCTATGTGAATTCAAAATTGAAATATTTCGCAATTTAATGCCAATAATTGATGCAAAGATTTTTGAGGTAGAACCTTATTTAAACTCAGCTTTCAGAGTTATATGCAAGCTTTCCTTGAATTAGCTCCTCTCAGAGTTGCAAACAAAGTCTACAAATATGGTAAAACCTTTATGATCATCATGGAGCAGGGGAGGCAAAGTCACTTTATCAGTAATTGTGACATTTCTACAAGAAGTCATAGCTATCTATTGACTCATAGATGCAGTCAGCCTGTAGCTAGACCTTTGTATTCATATACACTAATTACATTTATAGCTATAGAATCATGTTACATATTAGAGCATGATCCCAATCTTTTGTCTTTGCAAACACTCCTATTTGCATACTTAACATTCCGCTACATTTATTCTTAACCATATCTGTCTTCCAAACTAGAGTTCAAATATATATATATATTTTTTTTTAGCTGAGCCATCCTGACACCTGTTGGCAGCTCAGTGGCAGCTCAGCTCGGGCTGTGAATCAAACCGGAGACCCTGTTGCTCAGAGCTCAAACTCTTGAGTGAGCTNTCTTGAAAGAGGAGTGGCATTTGACCTTTGTAGCTGGGGAAAAGAGAATTTCAGGTCAAAAGTAATGAAAGAAAAGGTGCAGAGAAGAGGCAGCCATTAGGTCCGGTGGCTGGACCATTTGTTAAAAATCACTGGAGAGAATTTCAAATGAGATATGCTTGATTGGGAGCCCACTCAGGAGAGAGCTTTGGGTGCCAGATTTAAGAGACACGTCTAAAGTTTCTGCAATCCGTAATCCAAGCTGCATACTTCAGACAGCAGGGCTTGTGCTGTAGTAGTAGGAGGATGCCACATAGGAAAAGAAATGCTTTCTGGCTACTCTCACTTCGTTCATTTGTTTGGGTGGCTAGGCCATGTTTCTTGCACGGATGGCCTCTCTTTCCTTATAATGACCTCATTATCTGGTGGGTCAGCAATGAGCAATGTGAAAACAACCTGGTGCCATTGGCCACAGCATCATGAGATGAGGGCGGTCTTAACCTTCTACTTGTGACCGTTTCATTTGTTATAGTCTTTGCCTGCCCCCTCGTGGCCATTTCACTGCATTCTACTGCAGACTCATATTTTTTATTTCTGAAGTAGCTAGCCGGAATTCTGTCAAGTCCAAAGCTTTGTGTGAAAGACGATGTATATCTAAACATCACTACTAGCTGTTTGTGTGGTCTCCTCAAGCATCCAACTTCATGGATCATGTGCCAGCATCACCAATGTGCCTGTGGAACACCAGAGATTAGTGTAATCAGAGAAAAGCTTTATTTAGCACTTAGCATGTGCCAGACACTATTCCATGTTCTCTAGGTGGATGTCTCATTTAAACTCAGAGCAGCTCTTCATGGCAGCTACAATTACTATCCCTCTTTTAGAAGTGAGGAAACTGAGGCCTAGAGAGGTAAAGTGATTTGCCCAAGNCCGCCACCGCCCCCTCAAGGCTCCAGGCCTCTCTTGGTCACCCTGCTCCACAACACTGCTCTTCCTTCCATTTCTCCACTCCCCTTGCTCACTCCTGCCACAGGGGCCTTATGCATGCTATTTCTTCCTTGATATTTCGTATCAGTCATTTTCCTGACCTCATACACTAGGTCAAATCCTCCTGTCATCATGCTACCCCTCTACCTTTCCTGCTAATGCCATCTGTCAAAGCTGTGATTTAGCATTTGATTGTGTCACTGTCTTGTTGCTGTCTGCTTCTGAACTGGAGGCTCCAGGAAGTAAGAGTGTTTATAGGCCAGAGCCTAGCACAGTGCCTGGCACAGGGCAGATGTGCAATAAGCATTAATGAATGAATGAATAAATAAATGAAGGAAGGAAGGAATAAGTGAGGTTAATCCTGGTCAAACAGTCGTATCCTTACCCCCCTCAAATCATATCTCCCAAACTGTATATTTGCGAAATTGTTTAGTGCCAAGTATCTGAAAATTGCTGCTTAAACCCTATTTATCTAAACCTAAACTTCAAGGTAGGGAGAAGTTAGACGCAGTTTTAGAGTCCTAGCAAAGCCTTGAAAGATTGCAATCTTGCTTGACAACAATCTGATCGTTTCTGAGAATACGCTGGCTCTTACTGGTTGTGTGACTGTGGATGCTTTCATTGGCCTTCTAAACCCTCACCTCCTTCATCTGTAAAATGGGGCTACAGGACCGTTGGAAGGAGTCACCAGATAATGTACATTGAATCCTTCCCCATTAAGTATGATGTTAGTCATAGGTTTTTCCCTAGATGTCTCTCGCTAGGTGGAGGAAGTTCCTTTCTTTTCCTAGCTTTGTGAAAATTTCATCATGAATAGATGTTGAATTTTGTCAAATGCTATTTCACATAAGCATATAACATGGTACATAGTAAGCACTCAATCGTGTTAGTTCCTCCCCCTCTACTTTCTTTTTATTTTCCTCCTCCTTGTCACTTCCCCATTANTTTGCTAACAGCCCTGTCTGTTGTTACCTAAGATAAGAGCATACGACCTAGGCTCAGGTGCTGGTGTTATCACACCCAAGCTATTGCATCCTGGCCATGGGTCCACTGGGCCAGTCACATATTTCTCCTGCTATATTCACGCTTTGAATCAGACCATTCGTGCTGGGGACAACAGCTCAGTAGAGAACATCCTCTGAGGAGTAAGGGGCTGAGTCTTTGCTTAGAAATTGTGAAAACTCTGCCAGCGCTGGTCAAAAACCTGTTGGTGGTCTGTGATGGATGGTCAGCCATAGTGATGGTGAGCCCCTAGAGTCTGTGGAGCTTCGTTGCTATTCCTACACACCTGCCTATCTCAGCAGGGTGAAGCCCCTGATTCAGCCATTGCCAGAAGGCACTTGGTCACTTATTAAGCAAAGTTGAGCCCATCAGGGTCCAAAGACAAAGATCAGGACAACTCTGTTGGGGCTGCCAAGTCCTATTACCCAAAGATACCCCCACAAATGAGGTGAAACATCTAGAAATGCTCTGCAGACATTTCAGGTCTGAGTGTCACCCGGGAACTATTTCCAAGTATTTGCTATGAACATAAAAGGATGACCAGAATACAGATTTCTGCCCTCATTGGTTAATCTATGTGTAGTGGAGATTTTGTAAAACTTTTATTCAAAATAGAATATAATGGGGCCAGCCGAGCGGCTCAGTTGGTTAAGAGTTGGCTTAAGAGTGTGAGCTCTGCGCAACTGGGCCACTGATTNATTGATTTAAATAACCTTAACTCCCACTGAGCCTTGGCCCCAAATGAGAAAGTCATTACTCATGGTATGAATTGGTTTTTCCTCCCAGGGTATCTTTTGCTATTTGAAATGCTTTGATTCCATGTTGGAAAAAAAATATGGCGAGAGCTATGATAACAAGTGGCTGGAGAAAGTTGAGCTGTGCCTTTGTAATATATTTTAAGAGCTATCTCTATGCCTGGGCTTGGACATAGAATCCATCTGGTAAAGGATGTCTCATACATTCTCTGCAGGGATAATACCAATGTGGAACTTGGAGCTTGGCCTCATCCTTTTTCTAACTCACACTGAGCACACTCCTACTTAGGTCGTTTGTCTTAATTCCTTTCTGATGCCCTATAACCCATGTGCACGCAAACACAATAAATGCTAAAAAAAGTAACAAAAAGTTCAAGTACTACTCTCTCTATGTTTTTAAGAAAGCGGATGCACGTTTCAACACTTACGGTATTTGAAGGTGTAAATGTATGGTGACCATTATTCTCGCACTTTCTTTTCACCACTAAAAGATCAAAGAAATCTCTATCAGACTCAGGTCTCAGCCTTAGAAAGCAAGTGAGCACTACTCTCATGCTAAGAGAAGTGAGAAGAGAAAAAAAAAAGAAATTCATTTAAACTTAAAATGACCACACACCCCAAGAGATAGCATTGACCTGATTTGGGACAATCCCACCCCACTAGGTCAAGTGTTCTAGCGATATACCACACCTTAATGGAAACATACAATTACCGCACACTGGCTAGCCTGAAGCTGGCTTCTGACTTACTATAGCATCAGCACTGCCTCTTACCAGCTTGGAGCTAGACGTCGTAGCTACAGCAAGGGACAGAGGCACGGGATATGGAAAATTGACATCAACTTGCCATGGAGTGGCATTTAATGCCCAGGAATTCAAGTACATGCAACTCACAAATAACTCAAGCATACACACTCAATGAGTATATGCCTTGAAGTCAGTATGAGATGGAAGAAAGTAATTTGTAAGTCTCCATGCACAGTTATAGCGTTTAAACATTGAGTGTGTATTTTTAGCTAAAGAACCTCTAAAGGCAAGGCAACCTCTTGATCTTCAGCTGAACTGGAGAAACAGCGTCTTGTTCCAACAGAGAAAGAAAAATTGAATGCTTCAAAGTTGCACCACCCTTTGTTTTATGAATGATTTAAAGGGGTTTTCTGGAGTAATTATGATTATACCCAATTTTGGCTTACCTGCTGACTTTACTAGGTAACCCTTGCATAAAATGTATTGCACAGTATTTTACATTACGTTGGAGAAATAACAAAAAATCATGGAATATAGACAAGGGTGAGGAGGCACAGAGAGGGACGAATTTATCAAGTGTCCCCTGCAATACCTTCCCCAGGAAGACCCTTGCCTCTTGTGTTTTCTTTGTGCAGGGGGCAATCTTGATGAACAGTGCAGGATTCCTTAGGATTCTTGCTGAACTCAGCTGCTGTCTGAATGAAAACACCATTGTTCGTAGGGAGGATTGGACTACCCACTCAGTGCCCCAAAGTGGTTGCTTAAAAGCAAATAGCTGAGGGGTAATATCATCTATTCTTACCAGCTTTTGGGGGTGTATTTAGTGGCAGGAATTAAAAATATAACAGAGCTACCTATCTCATAGAAGGTTTTTTATAGGTAAGAGACAGAGGGGACTTCCTTGAACAAGTACTTTCCAAGTTATTTCAATTTGCAAGTTGAGCAAAGTAAGAACTTACGCCAAACTGTTAGTACAACTGCTGGTGGAATCAGGGCCAGGATCCACAACCACCGTAATTCATGACTGGATCCTGTAGATTGGACATTTTATATAAAAACAAGCAGTCTTTAAGATTAAGAAGGTACTCTCAAAGAATCAAGGGGTTAGTTTTTCTTCATATTTCACTGTGGGAATGGGAGAAAGGAGAGTATATGCAATAAAAAAAATAATAACCTTCTTTACATTTGGTGTTGGTGGTGGTTGTGCAGTTCTCCATGATTCCATGTTCACAACTAGAAAAAAATACAGAGGACATTCAAAAAGCCTGGTTGATTGATTCCTTGATCATTTTCAATGACACATCATAAATCTGGGGCCATTTTATGCATCTTTGCACCTCTGATGAATATAGTCCCTCAAATATTTCTAGATTAGCATCTAAAGCTGGTACAAATGCATAACAGAATCTGGATGTTTGGATGAATAAAGAATGACTTTTTTTTTAGGATTTTATTGGGGAGTTGGGGGCGTAGAACAGCATTGGGAAATCGGGGAAGAGGAACAGACAAGTTGCTGTCCTTTTGTTCTTCAGTCTAGTTGTGGAGGACGACGCTTCACTGGCCCATGTTGGCATTATCGTTGCGCTCTTCCCGGGTGAGGCAGTCGCTCGCCGGCCATTGGATGGCCGCTCACAGCGGCTCAGGGCAGTTCAGAAAACTCACGCCAGCTGCCGGCCAGCCCCACTGCAGCCTACACCGGTCGCCGGCAACTCACGGCAGCCCAGCTCTAGGTGGAGCTGTTGTTCACCATCTTAGCTGTAGAGGGCAGTGTCACTGGCCCTCATGTGGGGCCTTGCTGCTCAGAGCTGGCACTCCCAAGCCAACTCTTAACCAAAGCACCACTCGATTGGCCCCAAAATGACTATGTTTTAAAAATGCTAAGAGTTAAAGAAAGGTGATAAATTATTGACATATAAAAAAAAGGATGAAATAGACCCCAAAATAAACTTAAAATTGGTAATAAACTGTGCTCTTAAAATACTTGGAGACAATCATAAACTGCCAAAACCAACTTCAAAGCAGTCCCATAGAACAGTAAAATGGCCAGACAAGAGCCATGATGCTACCTAGGGAGCCTCCTCAGCTGGTCCTTAGAGGTTTCCCCTTTTAGCATCAAGTTGTGATTAGGACACTCAAGAGGTTCTTGTGGGTTTTTTTCAGACAGCCAAACATTGACAGTCCAGTTGTCTGAATTACAGCTTGGCTCTGCCCGTTATCTACCTAGGAGTTTGAGCAAGTCACTAAACCATGATGAGCCTGTTTTCTCACCAATAACCAGGAGATAATATTAATTGATTAAAGGGGTTATGGTGAGAAGAAAATTAAATCAAGATTATGAAGTATTTAGAACTACTTACTGTTAGTATTTGATTTAAGCTTGCCTCTCCCCCAATCCCTACTTACTGTCATGATGAGGGCTTTCTCAGGTACTTGGGGCTAGAAAGACAACGCTAGGTTAAATGCACATACCTTACATTTTTTCCAGTAAATAAGAGACATAAGGCATCATGCTCCTACTTTTCAAACCTATTGGGTGAACTCCTAAATGTTTCCTAAGCTGAATTACAAGTTTAAGGAGAGGCACATTAATATAATCTTAATTATGCTTACATGTATTCAAAACAATGCCTTACAAAACAAACGCTATTTTTGTAACACGTATTACCCAATCTGATTGTCACAGAAATGAGGCTGATACGACAAGTGACTATTATCTGCATCCTAATGAGAAGGGAAACTGAAGCCCAGAGAGTTTAAGTGATCTGCTCAGACTCCCTCAGTTAATCAGAAGAACACTGAGATGCACCATCAGGTTTTCTATCTTTGGGTCAAATCAAAAGACAAGGCCCTTCCTGATCTGGCACTGGTTCCTTTTCAGTCTCTCCTGCACTCCAGCCAGGTACCTTGTTCTCCGGAGCGTCTTCCGTCTCTTTGCAGCTGCTGTTTCCCTGCCAGAAAGGTGCTTTAAATCCGTGTACACCTTCCTTCAAGACTCAAGCCACATGTCATATCTTCACTGCATCTCCCAGGCACGGCGAAAGGTTCTTCTATGTAACTCATAACACCCTAGGCGCAAGTCTCTTCTGATGCTTGCCACATGGTGTTAACACAACAACCATGCCCTTTTTGACTCTCTCTGCCACTAGCCTGAGAGTTTTGATGCCAGGAATGTGTCTTGCTCATACTGTTAGCTTAAGCAGCCAGCAGTGTCAAGCACACAGGAGGTGTTCGATACATGTTTGGAGACTGGATGTCTGAATGAACAAATGGTTATGCAGCTGTTTAAAGGCAAAGCAAGGCTAGAACCCAAATTCTTGACTCTCAGCCTGTGTTGCTTCCCCCTAGGAAAACGTTCTCTCTCAAGATAGATCTAGTGTTTTAATCAGAAAAAGACTAAAACGTACCTCTTGCAAGGGTTACAGTGTTCGCATGGAGGGGTGTTACAAAAAAAGTTTGATTTACATCTGCACTTGGTATTCCGGGTCCGGGTACAGTTTATTTCCACTTCTAAGCCTAGAAAACCAATTTGAAGACGATTAATTATAACAGCTAGTTATCAATGGACTATGAAAATGATGGGTAAGAGCAGCATAGATTTTTGAGATCCACCTCTTATTATCAGCAGCCACACCATCGTGCCTTTAGTAACACACAAAAAATGTTTAAATGCAAAACAGGCAACCCTAGGTTGAAATGGTTGAAATCATTCAGCAGAGTTTTAAGTGGACAGACAATCCTGCAGCCAAGGCAACCCCGCCTTTGCTTAAATGGCTCCCTTGTTCCTATCGCCTAACGCCTGGTTACTAGTGTGGCTTATGGACCAGCAGCATCGGCATCACCTGGGAACTTGTTAGAAATGCAGATTGTCAGGGCCCACCCTGGACCTAGTCACTCAGACCAATGCCAAAGCCCTCACTTAGACATTCTGATTTCACTGCTCTAAGGTGGGGCCTAAACATTCGCATTTTTCACTGCTCCGTATGTAATTCTAATGTACAGACATAGTTGAGAAACATTGCTTTAAAGCCTGGATAGAGACAAGAAAAAGCTTATGTTCAGAGATTTCTTGATGTCCAACAAAACTGGGAGTATTTTAGTTATATTTTAATCTGGGCCCTCAGAATAGATTGGGATACGGAAATTCAGGGCCCCAACTGGAATTCTCAGGACAAACCAGATCACCAAAGAAGGTGAAACAGCCCATCCACCTCTCGAGAGCCTGTGTCCTTGGATTTGAAGGTTTCTGAGCTCTTTCTGGCCATGAACAAGAGCCCTTACACAAGCATAAATCAAGGCAGAAAAACATGTTTCTGCAGTTTTGATTGGAGCTGATGAACCCCGTTCACAGGGTTCGTATTTACTCACCCTCCTGCGTCTGGGACAATTGCTTAGACTTGACCCATAAATGTCTAGAGCAGTGATTAGTTCAGTACCTGGTCCTGCTTCACCCCAGTCAGCCCCGTCCTGTCCCTTTCTGTCTGCCAATATAGCACCAGAGTAGGCCCCGTTTCAAATGGTATTATAAATGGTTCTGTAGAGAGTACCATGATTGGTCTCTTTCAATTGTTGTTTAAGACACTTACCATGTTCTCCATCACAACTTCCACATCTTCTGCATTTAGAAGAATAATGTTTGCTGTCTGTGTACTCTCGCCCTTCTGGGCAGGGTAGACAGCCTGGATCACCCCCATTAATTGTGCAGTCAGTCTCTTTCCGTGTGCCTGCCAAGGAAAACACGGAGCAAGTGTTTAAACACAAGGTGGTCATGCATCAGCATGGGACCTATACAGGGGTGGCAATACAACACTGCTATAATAAAACAGGGAGAATTAGGCTAATGATCTATG
>NW_017732649.1:0-1486 GCF_001890085.2 Hipposideros armiger
ACTTCCATTTTTCAAATGAATAAGTTCTGGGGATCTATGGTACAGCATAGTGACTGTAGTGAACAGCACTGTATTGTAGACTTGAAAGTTGCTGGAAGAGTAGATCTTAAAGTTCTTACTACACGCACAAGAAAAAAGATGATGGATGTGTTAACTAACCTTATTGTGGCAGTCATTTTATAATATGTACATGTATGATGTCATCACGTTGTACACCTTAAATGTACATAATGTTACATGTCAATTATAGCTCAGTAAAACTAGAACACAATTTAAAAAGGAATTAAAGATTACATATCATGTGTTACAGCCCCTTTCCCCAGTAACTTCTCTGAACAGAACTGTGACTAGCTGAGGACTAGTGAGGTTTATCAAAGTGCCGTTGAACAGTAGAAATTAGGGGTCTTATATCGAGTGTGTGTGTGTGTCAGTGGTGGGGACAAGCCTGCCTCCTATCCTCTTCCTTATGGCAGTCCCTCTGACTGTGGGGACACCAAAGTTGCAGGGCCCCAGCGTGGGCAGCCCTGGGCTGTGGGCCAGTCTGTAGCTCTGGAAGCTGTTGTTTAACATTTGCTATCTCCATCTTAAATCTCCATGAACACCTACATTTCTGGCCAAGGAAGCAGATGTCTTCGCTGCCTTAACATAGCTTCGCATATGTGATGGTAAAGTGATTCAAATATGACATTTCTGAAAGTTAAATATTTGAGCATCATTTTCCATTAGAGCCTGAGTGTGTTCTGCCTGTGTAGTTTTTCGTTTTGAGAGAAGATGGATAAAGCCCATTTAAAAAAAAAAAATCTGTGATTTATTGTTTTTTTCTAATCATACTCTCCAGTCACTGTTTAACTAAAATTGCATAAAAGGCCATTCAATAAGCATAAAATATATAATTAGAAGTAAATTTTTTTTAATTCAATAAACATTTATTATATACCTATTATTTTTTAGACACAGTGAATTTATAGTCTGGTAGGAGATAAACAAATGAACAAATAACTACAGTGTAGTGTAATTGATATTAGAGATTTGGGGTGGTGTTTTGGGGCTTGAACCTTGTTTTTATCCTCTTCCTCTCTCGGGCATTCTCAATCAACAATAACAATAATAATAATTACTGCTAACTGTTTATTGTGCTACCGGCATTTATAAGTGGTTTATGTGTATCAACTCATTTTGTCCTCTAAAGAAACCGATAAGATAGGTATCACCACCACCATCATCATCATCATCATCATCATCATAATCATCATCTCCATTTTAAATATAAAGAAAAGGACACCCAAATTGAAATAATTCACACTAGGGGCATGAAGAGCTTTTAAATAAGAGCCCATGAAGGCCTGACCTAAGCAAGAAGCAGGTGGTTGGAGAGAAGAGGATATGAGTGAGGCATGATTTGGAGGTGGCCGAGTGGGTGGGACATGGTAGGTAGAATCCACAGGATGTTGTGATGGATGGAGAGGGAAAGACTTAAGGGTGAATG
>NW_017732649.1:5388-6620 GCF_001890085.2 Hipposideros armiger
GTTTTGGGGCTTGAACCTTGTTTTTATCCTCTTCCTCTCTCGGGCATTCTCAATCAACAATAACAATAATAATAATTACTGCTAACTGTTTATTGTGCTACCGGCATTTATAAGTGGTTTATGTGTATCAACTCATTTTGTCCTCTAAAGAAACCGATAAGATAGGTATCACCACCACCATCATCATCATCATCATCATCATCATAATCATCATCTCCATTTTAAATATAAAGAAAAGGACACCCAAATTGAAATAATTCACACTAGGGGCATGAAGAGCTTTTAAATAAGAGCCCATGAAGGCCTGACCTAAGCAAGAAGCAGGTGGTTGGAGAGAAGAGGATATGAGTGAGGCATGATTTGGAGGTGGCCGAGTGGGTGGGACATGGTAGGTAGAATCCACAGGATGTTGTGATGGATGGAGAGGGAAAGACTTAAGGGTGAATGTGGCTCCTGGCCTGAGGATCAGGGGAAGTGGGAGCAGCAGGCCTCACACTGACCACAGACCTGAGGTATGGAGGGTGCTGGGAAAAGCGCAGCCACAGACATTTTGAAGGAAGCTGTACCATTGAGGGGGCAAGTGATGAAAGCTTAGTCGAGGCTCCTGGAAGGGGAGCCTTTTCTTTCCTGCTCATTGCATCCCCTGCACGCTGCAGTGCCTGGCACCCCACAGACCTTCATTCTCCCCTTTGCAGTCTGATTGGAACAGTTTCTTGCTGTGTCATGTGGCTGGGGCCTCACCAACCCCCTCTTCAGAAATTTCCCCTTAGGAACGTCTAGTATATGTACAGTGTGTTTCACATATCCGTTTGTCGTATTTCCTAAGAAAGCTGCCTATAAAGACTTGAAGGTAATAGCATTGCTGACATTAAAACGTAAATGAGAGCAGTGTTGGGTTCCTGCTGTCTCCAGTTTGGTGGTTTTATAGACTCTTCATTAACATTTCTGATTCTCAGAAATCATCTGTGTATAAGACATATTGTGTTTATCACATTAGAGATAAACAGCAACATAACATTGACTGTTGTTTTGCTTCCAGCCGCCAGGCATACAGCCTCCTGCCTTTATTCCTAGCCTGCTCCTCCGCCTCCATGCGTTCTGTGAGCCCCCGGTATGCTTCCAGTAAAGCCTAAACAATAAAATTAAGAATAAAAATATACTTTGTCAACCATCAAATGCTTTATGAATACTAAGGGACTTTGAATAGTTTTTGTCTCCCATTCAGTCACCCC
>NW_017732649.1:9355-10900 GCF_001890085.2 Hipposideros armiger
AGACTATTCAGCAAAAACAATTTTTGCCAATTTTTTTCTGTATTTTAGATTTCAATGATTCTTTTATTTTGAAATTATTTTTCCCAAGGCTGTAGTTTTGAGATGTAAATCTTTAATTTTTTGAACATGCTCCGAGCTCTCCAGGTACCTAAAATTCTCTTCACTGTTACTTCTTTAGGATTAACTGGCCATGCCATTGCCTCCACCTTAATGTATAAATGATCGAGGCTATCGTAAGCAGAATTTTAAATGTTTGGAAAGTTGTTTATGGAATTAAAAAGAATGTGAGATGTTCCTTTGCCTTAAACTTTACGAAAGGGGAATTTGTGTGTTTTGTTACTGTTGTGTGTGTTAGTTTACTGCTTTGAATAGATTTTGTGTTCCACTTAAATTTCCTATTTGATGGAAGTGGTGTGAGATCTTTATGGACAGTAGAAAGGAAGGCTGCCTATATTTCATGCTTACACCTCCCCAAAGCATCATACATCATACGGTTTCATACTCAAGAGTGGTTTTAATTGTGTAAAGGGCTTCTTGACCTTCGTTAGTCCTAGTGTCTTACAAATGTATACAGAGATTAGAGCTTTGCAGTAATTTGTCTTCCTCATGAAAGAGTTTTAGTACCACTTCTGGGAGGCTGCTGTGTCTCCAGCCCGAAGCAAGTGAGGACTTCTGTTCAGCCTCATCCAGAGAAAGGTAAAATAAACTGAGATGGTTTTTTTCCCTAGACTTTGGGGCGAGAAAAGGATCGGGCACTGGTTTAAAAAAATTAAAGTGAGTGTATACGAAAATATTTATAGAACACTCTATGTCGTGCTCGTGGCTCATGAAAGATTATCGATAAATGAAAGGTAGTGGAAGCAATGACAACAGCAGCAGAACAGGTAGAAAGATAAGGGCAGTAATTACAGAAGCAACGGTGGTAGGTGCTGCTAAGGCTGGTGGACACAGCTGATGGTATTAGAAGAGTCAGGACCTGTATGCCTATCCCTCTCTCATCCCCCTCACCTTCACTGACTACTCAGCCCTGGGCTTTGCACACAATTGGCGCATCAAATATTTTGTGAAACATCTATGAATATCATTCAAATCATCAGAAGTATTTTATAAATAGTTTGTAAAGTGCTTTATTCCCTTGAATTATTTCTGATGACATATCATCATGTTATTTTAGACGCAGAAGAGCTTATCCCTCGTCTTTCCTCAATTTTGTGTATGCATGAGTGAAAACAAAGTGTTTCCCTAAAGAAAAAAATACCTGTTAATATCCTGTTCTATATTACATTTTGGTTCTAATGTTGAAAAAAAATCCAAATGACCTCAAACCTTGCCACGTAGGGAAGGAAGAGCAATTTTTTTTAGATCTAAAAAATGTAACCTAGCAGAATAAAGGTACATTCCTTTAATCTCTTATGACGCTTTTTTCTTTCTTTTTCTTCTTCTAAGCAGCAACACAGTCACTAATTTCACTGAGTCTTTGGGACAGCAAGTTAGAAGTTTAGAGTAGCCAGGTTACTATTCTTCACTGGAGATTTTCCAACAAGG
>NW_017732649.1:13555-14509 GCF_001890085.2 Hipposideros armiger
GATACTTATCTCCCTATTCTTTAAATAGTTGAAATATAGTAAGTGCTCTTAAAATAAACTTGACATTTTCTTGTGGGGAATACCAGTCCTGATACTTTATGAGAAAAAAATGTGTGACATTGCGTGTTATAGGAGGAGATGCCAATTTCAATAGTCAGCGTATTGCAGCAGTTTGGTATCAAGAAAATACACTGAGCTAGTGGTAGGTGATTTTTTTTTGTTAGAATCTTCTCTCTATATTGTTAACTTGCCACATTATCTTAGGAAAATTACTTTAGTTTTTGCACCTTGATTTATTTGTTTGTAAAATGGTGATAATAGTACCTGCTCTGCCCTCTCATTTAAAAAATGTACTGACAAATAGTGTAAATGGCAGTGATTAGACAAGAATAAAAATATCTACACCAATGCTGCTTAGTATTTTTGTTATGAATAAGGTTCCCAGCACATACATGCAAACACGCACACATGCACACATCAGGTCCAAAAATGAAGGATCTGTTGAGGCCTTTTGATTCTGTGGAAGGATAAAGTAACATTTAGTAAACAGTGTGCTTATTAAGAAGTTATATCAATCTTTTGATATAAGTTCCACAAACACCTTCAATCAGAATTTATATTAATTAAGGAAGAAAATAGCAAACTGGGAATCAAGCCAACTTTGCAACTTGCTGTGACTCATTGAATAAGATTATTTCTCCTTTTGTCACAGATAGTATTTGTCCGAATGGATAAAGAGTTATTTTATACATTTGTTGCCATAAAGTTTAAAAGTGTGAAAAATTATGTAAGAGCAGTGGCCTTTCCCATGGGTGTTTGTGTACCCTTGAGAGTACAGTTGAGCTCTGGGGATGTGGGAGAAAATTTACTACCTGTAAATATCAATTTCAATTTTATTTCTGCTTTGGGATTTTTTTATGATGTATATAACAGATTGGTATAATATATATACAC
>NW_017732649.1:14584-21881 GCF_001890085.2 Hipposideros armiger
AAAAAAATGTTTGAAACTAAATACTAATTGCAGCATTGTTCTTAAGATGGACAGTTATAGTCTGGGTTCCCTGGGAAGAAGGCTGTGAGACAGAGTTTAGTGCAAAGAGCCCTTGGGATCAACACCCACAGAGTGAGGTGAAGAAAGCAGAATTTAAGCTAAGCTGATCTTCGATGCAAGCCCAACAACAGTTTGAGCTATCTTCACAGTTGAATGCCCATCAGTGTTCTGCCAGGATGTTGTTATATTCTTGCACTATATTCTATTTTTTGTCTTCATCTGTACAGATCTCTCTGTATAATTGAGGAGGTGGGAGCAAAAGGATGGCTCAGAGACACTGGGGCACTAACCTGTCTCCTCCCCACACATAAGAATGTGGCATTGCTGATGCTGAGATTGAGTTAAAAAAAATAGGAGAATGATGATTGTACGAAGTCCCCAACATAAAACTCCTTAGATTCTTAGTGGATATGTGCTGTTGGAAAGGAGATTTAAGTGCTGAGTCCAAAAACTTGTGACCCAGACGTTTTGCTTTTCTGGTATGCAGCTGGCGTCATTTTACATGGACAGATCACCAAAGCCACTAGAGAATTAGGAGCCAGGGAAAACTGGACACCTGGCCACTCACAAGGTTCCAAGTCCTTGGCTGATTAGTTGGGGACCTAATGTGGTAGCGTGTGGTCTCTTTTCCTCAACTTGTAACTCTGAAAATGCCAGTCTGGTTTAGAAGAGCGACCTAAAATGCAACAATAGACTTTTCTTTTGTTAAGGCAATTGTGACTTTAAAAAAACCTATAAACATATAGTTCCAAGGAGCTTTAGAAATTGACAAAAATCACCCACAGTTGAAAATGTGCTCAATTTCTCACCTAAGGCATAACCAACCAGCTGTTGTCTGAGTAATTATTGGCATTCTGCCTTGTATCTGACGATTAGTCACTTAGTTAATATCTACCAAGAAGAGGCCTCATGAAATAGCTTTTAAATTTAGCCAGAAAAAAAATAACACCATTAATGATGGCCTTGACATTCAGCAAAGCCAAATTAAGCAGTCAATCTGACATTTTATAGACAGTCTGTTATAGAGCCTCACACCCGGTGGATGTTCGATAAGCATTAATTGCCTGGCTGACAACAGCTTCACAGCCGCCTGTTACAGAAGCTGCAATAAACTGGGGAATGCTGATTTGAGATGTTTTGTGAGATAGGACCTTGTGAGCACTGAAAGGTGTATGGGTTTTTTTTTAATTAAACTGGCTTCATAATTTCCTTTTAACCGAACACATCCATCAAAAATAGAATTCCCTTTGTCAATTCAAGGTGAAGTACCAGTTAATAGTGGTAGTGGTCAAATGTTATTTCCTTTTTAAATGGAAAACTGAGAGCCTCTAAAGAATCGCTGTCACATTCCTTTTTAAAATTGTTTGCATCAATGCCAGAGAAATCATTAACATTTCAGATCAGGTGGCTATTTTCATTGTTGTGCTGATAGTGAACTGAGTTCATTATAGTGAATGGAGAATGGTGAACTCTGGTCAGCATTTTTTCATTTAAACTGATTCACTTCTACTGAAAGTAAATACTATGAAGGGAGAAGAATATGATGTAATAATTATAGCTAACCTTTAATCATTTACTCTATGCAGTCATTGTGCTAACCTCTTTATATGTATTTGTTCCAAGTGTGTGTTGAAAGATTATTTCACTTTTTCTGCCACACATCATTTTTTGTGCTTTTAAAATTTTAACTTTCACAGTGTTTTATTCAAAATCACAATTTAAATTGTGCTTATTTAATTGCAGTGATACAGTCAACCTTAGTTTCATCTGAAAGAATAAGAACACATGTTTGAAGGATAATAAAGCTGATGAAAATCTTAAACCTTTAGAAATTGAGTATTGAACAAAGACAGATGTTTTGTAAAAGAGGGGCAAGATAGTTAGCTGATCATGTGAATCTGATGAATTGGTATAAAGAATTATTGGGATCTGTAAGATATGCCTTGGTTCTGTTTATAATTTTTTGTATATTAAAAAAAAACTGATTCAGAATGAATTGTCCACACTGTGGGATGGTCCAGCTGCTTGATGAATCAATAGCTTTTAATTAGCCCATCTGATGTTGATTGGATTTGGGGCTTGCATGCCTGGATTCCTGAAAGATTGAATTACCAGTATTCTCAATTAGAGACATGTGATGCTAAAGTGATGAGAGAGATTTTTCATATCAAATGGTTCATGTCACTTCAAAAATTGTATGTGTGTATATATACATTTTTCACGGATTCATAGTAGTTCTTTATTGGGTTGTCGGAAGAGTCATGATGCAATTTTGCAACGAAAAACATAGAAAAAATACATCATGACTTTCCCGACAACCCAATAGTTAATTTTGAAAGGCATTTGAGCTCTTGTGGATTATTCTTAAACTCTTTTTTCCCCATTTTGTACTATGTGGAGACTGCAGGTAGCCTGCCTGGACAAAGCATTCAATGAGTTTGCAAAAGGAGTGAACATATGGGACAACCCGAGCATTTCATATTAAACTGGTCTGTTCTGCCTTGGATCAAGAAGGTTCCAGTGAAGTGGTTGCTTAGTAACTAATGGAGTTAGGAGAAACCATGTGTTAGCCGGAGCTCCTGTCCTTATCTGTGTGTCTGCCTAATAATGGGGGAGAGTGGCTCCCCCAGTGCATTGCCTGACTCACAGCTGTCAAACCAAAGTGATGAATAAAATGAAAGACGGAGGAGAAATTCCACAGCTGGACTGGAAGCCTATATTTATAGTCTTACATACCTTATTTTATGGTAATATGTTGAGGAAAA
The DNA here is from genome assembly GCF_001890085.2 of Hipposideros armiger. NCBI lineage: Eukaryota > Metazoa > Chordata > Mammalia > Chiroptera > Hipposideridae > Hipposideros > Hipposideros armiger. The sequence continues at coordinate 17,410 of NW_017732649.1, forward strand.
AGATATTAAAAGACAACTTTCAAAATAAAGGGGAACCGTTGAAATTTGGGGTTAAAAGTTTAAGAGTGATTGTTAACTTACATTGGGCTTTTAAAGAGTAGAATAATAAGTGATCATTGAGGTGATTCTACCCTATTATCTTCAACATTCTTCCAAAAAGTTCTCTATAGGAAAAGGGTAACAGATTTTATAGGGTGACACCGTGAATTCTAGGACAGACACAGCCATATTTTAGTGCTTGTACATATGCATGCGTTATGGTGCAGGGCTGGCTCATCTGTCATGATCCCCAGTACAGACAGCATAACTAGATCCTGATCACTCAGTGGAGCCTGGATGTAGCCTCACAGCCCTTCACAGGGCTCCAGGCAGCTGCTAAGAAACTGCCTTGTCATTTGTTTTGGCAATTTGAAAACGCCTTCAAAGCTCCTATTTTTTGAATTCCATAGGAATGGGTCTGAGGGATTTGTGTCAATAGTAGCCCTGAGTTGGCCACACAAAACTCCTCTTTAGAAAAATGTGATAAGAAGGAGATGGACCAGAGAAAGTCAACCAAAGGAATTGGGAAAAGGAAGGCTGCGTGCTGGATTTTCCTGAAGGCTCCTAACACTGCCACCATCGAATCATAGAATGAGTTACTCTTTTAAGGGCCTTATTCTTTTTTTTTTTTTAGCTGAGCCATCCTGCTACCTGTTGGAAGCTCAGCGGCTGCTCAGCTCGGGCTAGACTCGAACCGCTGTTGCTCAGAGCTCAAACTCTTGAGCGAGCTCTTAACCAACTGAGCCACTCGGCCGGCCCCTAAGGGCCTTATTCTTGAAACCATGGGTCTTCAACTTTGATTTCCAAAGCAGGAACCTCCCTTTTTGTCCCCCTGAATCTGGGGATCAGTCCTTCCTTGATGGGGCTTGGACTCAGGTCTTCTGCCGGGACTATAGGATTTCTAGCGTTGGCTTTGAGCGCTACCATTTTAAGACTCAGAGAATTTGAAGTAGGTGCTCTTTTCAATAGGAGACTTAAGTGCTGTTAACGTATGTCAGAAGGGTTGTTAAACAGAAAAGACTGAATTTATTGACCTTCTACTGGGGCCAAGGGGAGCAAGGCATCAGGAGGGTGATTATGATTCAATATCCAGAGGGTATTGCTAATACGTTGCATCCTCATGTAAAGTATTGGGTGTCTCATCACTTCAAATATTCAGATATGCAAGGAGTGCTGCAAGGGGTGAAGGACTGACTCCAGCTGTGCCTCCCAGGCTTTAAGGTACATGCGGGTCACTTGCAGCTCTTGTTAAAGTGCACCTTCCCACCCAGTAGGTGAGAGGTGGGCCTGAGACTCTGAATTTCTAACAAGTTCCTCAGTGAGGCCAGTGCTGCTGGCCCAGGGACCACACCTTGAGTTGTGAGGAGCCAATGATCTCTAAAGTGCCTTTCAGTTTTAAAATTCCATTTTCAGAAGGGAAGCTAGGGTTTTAGTCGTGGTACTTAAAACACACCCAGTGTACTTTTGATGAGCCGTACACGAGCCTCTTCTGTGTGTTACGCACAGGATTCTCCCTGAATGTTGGTCATTTTTTAATCGACACAGAAGCCACTCTACCTCCTCAGTTGCTCTACCCTTTTTTTTTTATCTTCAGGATCTCAACCTTTTCTGATATTGCTATCCTCTAAAATTGTTCTTTCTTCATAGCTATTCCCGCTGATTCCTGCAGACTGTGTCACATCTGCTCATGCAGGCCCCAAAGTCTGTCTTGGGACAGCTGTCAAAATGCAGGAAGTCCAGGTTTGGTCTAGTCAGTGTGTTCGTAGACTTTGAAAGGCAGGATTGTGCCATTGGCTGCTTATGAAGACAGACCCATGGCGCTCTACTTGGGAAAGGTTCATTCAATAATGGCTTATCAGTTGTATTCTATAGGAAGAGTAAAAGTGCCATCTCTAAATATCTGAGAGATGTTTAAAGATAAAAAAAATGGACTTCTTTCCATGGTGGGTAATAAAGTATTGAAATCTCATACCCAAGGGATATAACCATAGACTAGAAGGCAACAAGCACAGAGGGACTGAGCAGAAGCCAAGGAATTGAGAGGGTGACCCAGGGCTAAAGCCAGATGTATGGGTGCCATTTTCTAGAGGATGTAACAAGTGACAAAAATAAATACCATTCGTGGATAACCTGACTTCATGATGAGCAACAGATTCTGGCTTTCACACTTACTATATCTTTAGGTAAGAAAAAAACAACTCCATTTGTGTTCTTTTTCCATTTAATTTCATTCTCCCCTAGGAAACCCAAGTAGATGAAATATGGCTGCATCCAGGAGGACAATTCTAAAGAGAAATATGATAAACCATAATCATGCTGGCTTTGAACGGCTTATTATCACCATGGAGTTAATTTAAGAAGGAGCTGTGCCAAGAGCAAAGCTGTGAAATACAGCTAGATTTTTTTGAATAAACAAACTACATATTTGAAAATGTTGGGAAAACCAATATGTTTCACAGTTTTTAGCGTATAACATGTTTTTTTTTCCTTTTATATGGCTAAGGTGAGGGAAAACTGGTAGTTTAGAAATATTAATTTTTGCTGCCTAATTATAATTATAGTAATATAATTTTACCATTTTTGTTTGTCCTGGTATTTTATTCTCTGAGTGTATTACTATATTGTTTGAGGAAGAATTAAAACAGCTGTAAAATATACAGGGGGGGGAGAAAACCCTCCAACCAAACTTCCCCACTCTTTCAGGCCATTAAAGTCCCCAGGAGGATTGGATTACTTTTGCATTTAGGAGATAAATAGTCAAGTTCAACTGTGGTCAGGACCCTTTTCTCCTTAATGCCAGGGAAATGGACTATTGTGGTTAATTAAACAGTCTTATTAACTGAAATTTACTAGCCATTCTATATGTGAGGTAAAACCAAAATGCAATAAAGGATAATGACCATTAACGGTAAATGGAGCAAAATGTAATCTTTGTTGATTCAGAAGTTAGTGCAAATCTCTGTAATGCCTCATGGCCACTGTAAACATCCCTGGTTATGTAACACTGGGCGTATGAAAGATGCAGGGGACCGGGCTAGATCTGCTGCAGTCCTTGCAGGTTGCTCTTCTCTACTTGCTTAAACATGTTTGTTTACTTTTATTTAACTCTGTCATAAAAGATAAGGGTTGAATGTGCCCCAAACACTCCAGTTATTTCACCTGTAAAACCATCTGGATTCCTGATAAAAATGGTAATTCACAGTACATCTTGCCCATGTTCAGTACAACTCCAAAGCTACACATAGTTTACCAGGTAAAAAGATCACATTTCACCAACTTTAAGTGCTTAAAAAAGTCTATCAACTGTCATGCTACTTGTCTTTGAAGATGTAGTAGAATTTCCACCAGTCCATTTTGTGGCATAATAACATATCAGCCTAAAACTGGTTGCCGCCCATCTTGTGACTGCATGTCAGCTCACATGACCCAAGGAAACTTAAGTTGTGTACTGTGATTTTTGGACTCAATTTGTGTCATTTTTGTGTGAAATACAGGAGAAATGACACTCTATAAATGTACAACTCTCTCTGATGTCGGCACTTAAGGTGGATTGTATTCTCACAAGCTGGCTTTCTAATGAGTAAGATCTGTGGTGGTGGCTGCATATTATCAGCCACGGAGAGCTGTGATGGCTGTAAATCTCAGCCTGGCCAAGGCTCTCCCCAAGACAGAACAGGAGGAATCAAGGAAGAGTCTGCCGCGCTTTCACAGCCGCAGGCAGAACCTTATCTCATTCTGCGTCAGCAGAATATCGTGGCTTAATAGAGGACATTACCATATGGTCTTCATTTTCACAAATGATCTCATTTGTGTTTAGCTATGGTAGATCCTCTTTCTCTTCAGCTATGTTTTATATCCCAGGATCAAAACCATGTTACACCCAGACAGTTTTTTCTTAGGTCAAGTTCATTCTTTTTGTTTACAGCAGGATAGCATAGCTGGGCATTATTATCTGCCACTGAATTTTTGAAGAGCTTGTCTGTGTGTTCATCTATTCATTCACTTGTATGTATGGCATGCATGCAGTGTTAGGGTCTAGGATTTCCCCAGTGAATAAGGAAGGCACTCTCATGAAGCTTAGTTTACCTTTTCAAGAGAAGTTCGATGCTAAAAGACAGCCTCTTTGGTCTTATTACCTCTTTTGCTACCAAAGGAGGCTTCGTCTTTTGCTATGGGCTTCTAGACATTGTTTCACAGGCTCAGGCAATCTAGGCAGCTGGTGTTTCACTGTGTCAAATGACCAGGTTCTTCCTTACTTTGGTCGTGTGCTGGGAGGCTTGTCCTAATCGAGGTGCCTTGTAAGTTTATTAAACCCAAGACATTGACCTTGATTTAATAGTTTCCTTTTCTAAAAGTAACCAATTTTCTAAATTTTAAAAATTATGACAAGTTAAATTTGTAACATTAAGTTTCAAAGCTATATGATGTGATAT